>NC_091176.1:2543578-2671348 GCF_040958095.1 Procambarus clarkii
GTCTCTGTCTCTCTCTCTCTCTCTCTCTGTCTCTCTCTGTCTCTGTCTGTCTCTGTCTCTCTCTCTCTCTCTCTCTCTCTCTCTCTCTCTCTCTCTCTCTCTCTCTCTCTCTCTCTCTCTCGCTCTCTCTCTCACTATCTCTCTCTCTCACTATCTCGCTCTCTCTCTCGCTCTCTCTCTCTCGCTCTCTCTCACTCACACTCACTCTCTCTCACTCTCTCTCACTCTCTCTCACTCTCGCTCTCTTTCTCGCTCTCTTTCTCGCTCTCTCTCGCTCTCTCTCTCTCTCTCTCTCTCTCTCTCTCTCTCTCTCTCTCTCACTCTCACTCTCACTCTCACTCTCTCTCTCTCTCTCTCTCTCTCTCTCTCTCTCTCTCTCTCTCTCTCTCTCTCATATTCACATATCCCCATGAAGCAGCCCGTAGCAGTCGTCTAACTCCCAGGTACCTATTTACTGCTAGGTGAATAGGCGCATTACGTGAAAGAAACTCTGCCTATATTTGCTTGTGCCTCGACGGGAATCGAACGTGGGGTTCGTAGTACTCTGACCCCCGAGCACTGTACCCTCGCCCGCAAGGACCTGGGTGGGTGTGTGAGGTATATGAGGGGAGGGGGGGGGGGCACTGAGTGCACCCATGTTGAGAGGACGATGATATGTGGGTGTGAGTCATGTGGGAGTGTGAGGCATCGTGAGTGAGGCCGCCTCACTACAGGTATACTCACGTGGCCTCATGTTACTCGTCTCTCATAAGAGTACTGGTGTATTACAAGCTAGTAATAGTAAGTAGTCCGCGATGTTTGGTGTACTGGTTTACATGGTGGCTTTATGGGTTTACAGTTAGTCCGCGATGTTTGGTGTACTGGTTTACATGGTGGCTTTATGGGTTTACAGTTGCCGGAGCTTGGGGTTGATAATGTGCGAGGTTTAGCTCCCGGTCCCGGAATAGCAGTGAGTCAGAGAATGACGTTAAGACTTGCGCAGAATCTTTTTTTTTGGTTGTTGGTGAATACAGTTGTAAGTGTTGAGTGGAGGGTTGGTGGCACTCTGTCTGGCATCTGGTGCCTCCTGCCAGTGTCAAGGTGTCGACTGGCACTTTGATCCTCTCTAACACTTCTCCCTCCCCTCCCTCCCCTCCCTCTCCTCTGCTACCTTTGCCCCCCCCCCTCACACCTTCCTCCCTCCCCCTCCCTCCCCCCTCACACCTTCCTCCCTCCCTCTTCCCCCTCCACCACTACATCCTCCCTCTCACTCTCTCTTAATCTTCTTGTATTTCATCTTAAAGCTCCGCTTCTTTGCTCTTGTCCTCCGTAACCCCCCCCCCCCTGTTTTCTTCTTAACCTCACTCTGCTTCCTCCTTAACCATCTCCTGCTTCCTCCTAATCTCTTCTACTTCCCCAGTATTTTTGCCTCTTTAAGTTCCTCGGTCTTAACACCACCACGAGACCTCCACCTCCACCCCTTGCCACCTGCAGCTCATGGGTAGTCGTGTGTGCCTCGTGGAGTCCCAGTTGTGGCTGAAGGATAAGAGACAGACTAAGTATGTTCAAAGCTTCGTTGCTCTGTATCACACAAGTCTCTCTCCTCAGACGTGACTCTCCCTGATGGAGACACTCGAGACTGTCAATCTATCACGCAGGGTTAACTTAGCATTAGTTTATAGGGAGCCTTTGATCTCCTAGTTAGTCGCCCGATATATTGATATCAAGTATTTCTCTTCACTGTCCAGTCCCAGCGCCCTAATGCCTCTCTTCCTCCATATTGATCATTGTTACCTTGCGATGATTTCGGGGTTCAGCGTCCCCGCGGCCCAGTCCTCATTGCTGGACTGGTCAACCTGGCTGTTGGACGCGGCTGTTGTCTAGACCAGAGTTTATACACTGCCGGTCGTGACAAAGAGGAGAAACTCCACAACAAAAAATTAAGCAAGTGAAAGCGACACTCATTCGCCTTCATCACTCACCATTGGCACTGGCGAGAGTGATGGTACGCTTCTTGCCAGGTGATTGGTGTTGGATTGCTGCGTCTGAGTACTTCATTTACACTGAACAATGATTTTGAGCAATTCAGTTCGTTAATCGTTCGTTAACCCTTTAACGTTAATGCAGAATGATAATTTCCACTTGACAGTCCATAAAGCCATCATGAGACTTTTACTACCTGTCACTACTACTAATTTGTGTGAACCAGAATTTTCTTCATTAACTCTATTAAAAACGAAAGATAGAAAGTAGCTCACAGACGGCACTCTTCCTGTGGTACAAATTGGTATCATCTCCTTAATTCACAAGAAACAAACACATTCTCCTCATTCGATGACGGTCTCGCTTCATGCGGGTCGGCGTTCAATCCCTGACCGTCCAAGTGGTTGGCCACCATTCCTTTCCCCCGTCCCATCCCAAATCCTTGTCCTGACCCCTTCCCAGTGCTATATAGTCGTAATGGCTTGGCGCTTTCCCCTGATAATTCCTTCCTTCCTCATTCGATGAACACTATTTTAGTAATATTGTTTAGCGTGTCGTTTGTGCTAGAAGTTTATGCTCAGTGTTTCTTTGTATTTTGTACTTTATTCTTCCTAAAATAGAAATATATAATTGAATTGAATACGTTCCATCGATAAATATAATTTAATCACATGTTAGTAGTAAATAAAGATACATGATTCACAGAGTTTGTGTGAGATTTATTACACATGAGACACACTGGGTCGAGATACAACATGCAGTTGTTGCTGCATGTTGTATTCCAGCTCCTCTATGTCTGCACACCACTCATATATCCGGGAAAAAATAATACAAAATTATATATATATATATATATATATATATATATATATATATATATATATATATATAAAATTAGGGCATTATCTTTCGTTGAATTGGTAGTACTCTTCTACCTTAGCCTCAGAGAAGAGAATAAAAGGCACCTGAACTTACACTACATTTGTTCAAAGGCACCTGAAGTTTAAAATTGTTGTTTAGTTTTAGTGAAAGCTTTTGAGCAGCTTTTTATAATATTACGTTTTGCGAGAGAGAGAGAGAGAGATCAAGTCTCTGCCGGGTACTCCTCCCCGTAGTGTATTTACTACTTGTCTGTAGGGTCGACCTATTAGTTCCTGGACCCCTTAACTGACATTAACCTTTGTAAGCTGCGGTTGTCCCATGGCCTGACTCCCGACCTAGTGTTCTGTCATATCTACTACGTCTATTTCGTGCGTGATACGTGTATACCTGTGTGTTTTTATCTCGCGCACACAATAAAATATATAATTTGTAGAGCCGTGGGAGTGACTACGAGGGGTCGAGATATGGCAGTACTCCCTGGGAGCAGTTATCGATTCATCCTTTGTTACAGCCCCCGCTCCTGTGCCAGGAAGGTCCACACCGGGCTCACCATAACCCGTGCTACTTGGAACTTTGTGTTCCGAGTTACTACATCTAGAACAACGACAACAGATTCCTCCTCGGAGACGCTGGCGCTTCTTCTTATCAGTGTTTACCTTGCTCCCCCTCACTCAGTACTCTCCTTCCTACCTTCATGTGCTTGCCGGAGTCCAGCTATTGGGTCCCGCCTAGTGAAGCTTAGTCTAGCGGTACGTGCGTGCGTTTGGGCCCAGTAAGCTGGCGAGAATATTATAACTCGTACACTTATTAACTTAAAGTATT
Source organism: Procambarus clarkii (assembly GCF_040958095.1). NCBI lineage: Eukaryota > Metazoa > Arthropoda > Malacostraca > Decapoda > Cambaridae > Procambarus > Procambarus clarkii. The sequence continues at coordinate 2,547,245 of NC_091176.1, forward strand.
TTCCAGGAAGAATTACTACAAATTTATTAATGTTTTGTGTATAAACTGGAAGAAAACAAGACTACATGAATCAAGTGGCAATGGACTTTGAACTGTGGCTAGAGCTATGGACCTCGCTTCTCGTAGGGTCTACGTTCGAGGTCCGATAGTCCTACTGGTGTGCCAGTATTCCTTCACTTCGTCCTTGTATCCCAACTTCTGGTCCTCATATCCCAGCTCCTTACCCTAGTTCCTTGTCCTCATATCCCAGCTCCTTACCCCTAGTTCCTTGTCCTCATATCCCAGCTCCTTACCCTAGTTCCCTGTCCTCATATCGCGCCTCCTTACCCTAGTAATCTACTTGCTTGTCCTCATATGACAAGTGGCAATCCTATTGCCACTTGATTCATATCGCGGCAGCCAGGAAAATGATGGGATGGATTACGAGAACTTTCAAATCCAGGGATCCCATCACAATGGTTGTACTCTTCAAATCACTTGTGTTGTCCCGTCTTGAGTACTGCTCAGTACTCACTTCCCCCTTCAGAGCAGGAGAGATTGCTGAAATAGAGGGAATACAGAGAACATATACGGGATACATAAACGAGATAAAGCATCTAAATTACTGGGATCGCCTCAAAGCTCTCCAAATGTACTCACTAGAAAGGAGACGAGAGAGATATCAAATAATATACACGTGGAAAATACTGGAGGGCTAAGTACCAAATCTACACAGTAAAATAACAACGTACTGGAGTGAACGATATGGAAGAAAATGTAGAATAGAACCAGTGAAGAGCAGAGGTGCCATAGGCACAATCAGAGAACAGTGTATAAACATCAGAGGTCCGCGGTTGTTCAACGTCCTCCCAGCGAGCATAAGAAATATTGCCGGAACAACCGTGGACATCTTCAAGAGGAAACTAGATAGTTTCCTCCAAGGAGTGCCGGACCAACCGGGCTGCGGTGGGTATGTGGGCCTGCAGGCCGCTCCAAGCAACAGCCTGGTGGACCAAACTCTCACAAGTCAAGCCTGGCCTCGGGCCGGGCTTGGGGAGTAGAAGAACTCCCAGAACCCCATCAACCAGGTATCATATCCGAGCGCGTCGTCGTTGTGTGTGTCCGCCTAGTATGTATTCATACTAGTTAAATTATCTCCGCATAATTACCAACTGGTGTGTTGAGTCAGTCCAGAGCGAACTGTGAACAGAAAGGAGAGAGGCACGTGGCACTGGTGCCAGGTGTGGTGCCAAGCAAGAGAAACGCCCCAGCAACACATCATTTTGCACGCAGTGCTTCGCATACAGCACTGATATCACGCTGATAAACACGCACGCGCGCGCACGCACGCACGCACGCACGCACGCACGCACACACACACACACACACACACACACACACACACACACACACACACACACACACACACACACACACACACACACACACACACACACACGCGCGCGCGCGCACACGCCCTTTGCGATAGGTGTGTGTCAAGCGCGGGGCACTCGGCGTGCGGGGCCAACACACTCAAATGGGGGGGGGGGGAAGGAGAACACATTCATAGGGCAAGAGAGTGTTCGTGCAAGTTGCAACCCTAGAGGTTGCCAGACCAAGTAGCGGTTGCAACATGAGCGAGGTTAAAGCTTGGGGCAACACCTGGCTCCAGGACCAAGAACCAGTGTCCAGTAAACTGCCTGACACATTACACAGGCAGCGAACGGTCGCCAACACGTGTTTCACACCACTCGCCAACACGTGTTTCACACCACTCGCCAACACGTGTTTCACACCACTCGCCAACACGTGTTTCACACCACTCGCCAACACGTGTTTCACACCACTCGCCAACACGTGTTTCAGACCACTCGCAAGCACGTGTTTCACACCACTCGCCAACACGTGTTTCACACCACCGCGTGTTATTTAAATTTACATATACCTGGTTGATGGGGTTCTGGGAGTTCTTCTACTCCACAAGCCCGGCCTGGCCTGTGAGTTTGGTCCACCAGGCTGTTGCTGGGTGGAGCGGCCCGCAGGCCCACATATCCACCACAGTCCGGTTGGTCCGGCACTCCTTGGAGAAAATGATCTGAAAAATGATTTTCTCTTAAAGATGTCCACGGTTGTTCCGGCAATATTTCTTATGCTTGCTGGGAGGGTGTTGAACAACCGCGGACCTGTGATGTTTATACAGTGTTCTCTGATTGTGCCTATGGCACCTCTGCTCTTCACTGGTTCTATTCTACATTTTCTTCCATATCGTTTACTCCAGTACGTTGTTATTTTACTGTGTAGATTTGGTACCTGGCCCTCCAGTATTTTCCACGTGTATATTATTTGATCTCTCTCTCGTCTCCTTTCTAGTGAGTACATTTGGAGAGCTTTGAGGCGATCCCAATAATCGCCTTGAGACGAAATATTTAAAGGATCGATTTAGAGGTGGGAACGTGAATGGTGTTTTTGAGGTAGCCAGAAATACCGGCATATTTAACCTCTGCAAAGTAAATAGGGTACAGTGAACGTCCTGTGTGTGGAATGAAAAGATAAGTTTACCAGTCGGTAAATGGAACAAGTAGTAATGCGTTGACCGCGGCCGGTTCAGTGTCGCCCACAAAATGCTTTGGAAGGGAGGGGGGGAGGAGCTGTTAGATGTATGTGGATGGCTCCGTGTCCACACGTCTCTGCTCATCCGTCACTCACTGAGGAATCCACTTGACCTTTAACCCCTGGCATCTCGCGTGCCATATAAGGCGACCCCGGATCAACACCACTCGCTGTCGGCACAATAACAACAGCTGGGTGGCACCGTGGCACTCACTGCCCAGTGACAGTGGCCACCCAGCCAATAAGAGCTGGGTGGCACTATGGCACTTACTGCGCAGGGAAGTATGGGGGCAGGATGTTGGTGATGAAGACACCTGGTGGCCGAGACCCAGGGTGGAGCTGCGAGGGACGCCACGCCGCCGCTCCCCTCGGCCAGGTTATCTACACCAATGTCTACACTTTACGAGTTGTCTGGTGGAGTGCATCCTGGAGTGCGTCAAGGTGCAGCACGCACTTGGCACCTCCTCGAGTTAATTATGCGATAAGGTGATTAATGCGGGGATACGCGGCCTGCTTCTGGCGCTCTGGTCTGCGCTCCGGGGCGCCTGAAGACCCCTAAACCAAGCCTCCCCCGTCTCTCTCCCTGAGCTCCGGGGCACCACAACCATGCCCCTCTCCCCCTGAGCTCCGGGGCACCACAACCATGTCCCTCTGTCCCTGAGCTCCGGGGCACCACAACCATGTCCCTCTCCCCCTGAGCTCCGGGGCACCACAACCATGTCTCTCTGTCCCTGAGCTCCGGGGCACCACAACCATGTCCCTCTCCCCCTGAGCTCCGGGGCACCTCAACCATGCCCCTCTCTCCCTGAGCTCCGGGGCACCTCAACCATGCCCCTCTCTCCCTGAGCTCCGGGGCACCTCAACCATGCCCCTCTCCTCCTGAGCTCCGGGGCACCACAACCATGCCCCTCTCTCCCTGAGCTCCGGGGCACCACAACCATGCCCCTCTCCCCCTGAGCTCCGGGGCACCACAACCATGCCCCTCTCCCCCTGAGCTCCGGGGCACCACAACCATGCCCCTCTCCCCCTGAGCTCCGGGGCACCACAACCATGCCCCTCTCTCCCTGAGCTCCGGGGCACCACAACCATGCCCCTCTCCCTGCGCTTGTTCCAACAACAGCCCGTGTCGTTCTTGTGTGGTGCTTCCTGCTGGTGCCCAAGTCGTTATCACGACGCCCACTGCGTGTTCGCGAGGCTTCTGGCGTTCTTGTGCGCTTGAGGTTCGTTCCCCCTTGTGCAGACATTGTTACTGGTGTGCGTAACACTTTATAACGTGGCCTCCACAGTGTTACCGAGGGTGACTGGTGGTGGTGGTGGTGGTGGTGGTGCGTGTAGTGTGGGGCTGGTGAAGGTGTTGAGTGGTGGTGCATCTTGTGTGGTGGAGCTCCATCAACAAACAAACCACTGTGGCGGGATTGGGTGAGTAATGCTCAATGAGGAGAGTGTTGAGGATTAATCTTAACCCAGTATGATGATATATAAAACATAAGTGACGTAGGGGGTGAGAGAAGATGAGTTGTGTGAATGAGTCAAGACGTCGGGCAAGGGGTGAGAAGGGGATGAGTTATGTGGATGAGTTGAGACGTCTTGGGGGAGGGGTGGAGGTGCAGGTGGCATCTTACCCTCACTCTCCTCTCTTTATAGCTCTCTTATTATTCATTTCCTTATTATGCACCCCATACTCATCCCGTGGGCGGTGGTGGAAAGAGGTACAGAGGTACATAAGGGGTTCAGAAACTGAACCCCAGAGTTCGTTTAGCTAAGCAAATGACAATCTTTTGACGCTAGTTACAGTTGTTAATGTTATATACACATGTACATGTACATACATTGATGTACACAAATACATATGCATATCAATAATCTTCTTGTATCATAAGTGATTCAGCAAGAGGCTCACAACAGTCACTATACAAGGCACTTTACATCTATGGGGAGTCACACAGTTACTAGTCTTGCTCCACACCCACCCAACTGGGCGGCAGCTTTACAGTCATGTGCTCCACACCCACCCAACTGGGCGGCAGCTTTACAGTCATGTGCTCCACACCCACCCAACTGGGCGGCAGCTTTACAGTCATGTGCTCCACACCCACCCAACTGGGCGGCAGCTTTACAGTCATGTGCTGCACACCCACCCAACTGGGCGGCAGCTTTACAGTCATGTGCTCCACACCCACCCAACTGGGCGGCAGCTTTACAGTCATGTGCTGCACACCCACCCAACTGGGCGGCAGCTTTACAGTCATGTGCTCCACACCCACCCAACTGGGCGGCAGCTTTACAGTCATGTGTTGCACACCCACCCAACTGGGCGGCAGCTTTACAGTCATGTGCATGCATTACTTACAGTAAGCAAATTTTGGATACTTCGCTAAGATTCCCGGCAGTACATCATTATGAATGAAATATTTAAACATTTCTTGGACTCTGGCGTTTCTTGTGGAAATCAAAGGAATCAACCTCAAACAAGGAACTCTATCACCCACACCACCGTCAACCCCGAAGCCTCAGACTCAATGACCCCACTACAAACTACAGTTGTGTCTCTGTAGATCAAGGGCCAGATTCACGAAAGCACTTACGAACCTGTGCATCTTTTCTCAATCTTTGGCGACTTTGTTTCCAATTATTAAACAGTTAATGAGCTCCGAAGCACCAGGAGGCTCTTTATAACAATAACAATAGTTGAATGGGAAGTTTTCATGCTTGTAAACTGTTTAATAAATGTAACCAAAGCCGTCAAAGATTGAGGAAAGATGTACACGTTCGTAAGTGCTTTCGTGAATCTGGCCCCAACAATACACTCATGCAATATCGGGTTTCTACTCATCGGTTGATGATTAACACTTCAGATGGAAGTGTTCGATACTACTTGAACTAGACGGTAGAGTGCACCAGAGAGCACTAGCGTCTAGAACAGTATCATCATCGGTACAGCATCTCTACTGTGAAAGATTCTGAAAGGGGTGAGTGAATGAGCCGTGAATATAAATCGATATTTTCACCACGAGTTTAACTTGGTTCTGGACTATGTACAGGACTGAAGTATACCAACTGGTTGGTGAGTATATTGTGGTGGCCTTAATACCCTTCCAGAGGTTGAAAGTTCCTAAACCCAGCACCAAACCAAAATGAGTCTTGGGTTGAGCGAACCCCGTGTTGATCACTCGGGGGACTGAGAATGATTCAGAGGTTCAAAGATTCATGGGTCGAAGGAGATTCATGTTTCATGGGACTTAGATTGGCCAAGAGGGATTCTTGGGTCACCGGAGAAGGGATTCTTGGACCAAAGATACGTTAGCTTGAAGTTTCGTAGAAGTAGTTTCCGATGATCCGTATCTCCGCGGTCCGGTCACTGACCCCCGCAGGCCTTCATTTCAGGGGTCGATCATGGGTCATGGGGAAGTGATGCCCCCAGGGAGATTCTTGGGTCAGAAGCCTGGACCAAAAGTGACTTATGGGCTTTTAGAAACGTGTGACCACAGCTTAATTTCAAAGTAATAATATTTTCCGCATTTAAAAAGTGCAGCAACTGTGAGGGAATCGCCGTATTCAAATGGTGTTACTTCAACCCCTGCTACTGTTACACCAGCTGTTACTCCTACAGTTACTTTTACAGCAGCAGCAGCTGCTATCACACTACAGCGACCCATCTCAAGTGCTCCACTTGAGCCTTATGCAGCAATAAGGCACCAACGCATGGTGCACACCACGGTGGAAGTGTGTGTGATCTAGTACAGTTGAGCTGGTGACATGTGAACGGTGCGCGCCAGTGATGCCAGACTGGCTTACGTTACTCTTCTGTCAAAACATTCCTTGATATAAGTGTTCTTGATTTTGTCATGCAGTCCTAGCGACGGCCCGCGGGACACGCCCTGTTGTCGCTGGGCTGGGACAGAGCCCAAGCTGGGCGGGTGGTTATAGTGGTGAGTGTGGGCGTCTCTGAGTGCGTTCTTGGTTCGTGAGTGAGGGCGTAGGTGTCGCAGCACGAATGCTTTAGTGTAGTGGAACCACCCCGCAGAGGACAGGTGGTTGGCTTGCTGGGAGGGAGTGGAGGACAGGTGAGAGGGGGGGGGGAGAGTGAGGACAGGTGAGAGGGCTATGTTGGGCGACTTTGTCATAGTGTGGGCGGGTGTAGTGACGTCAGAGGCCAGCAGTGGGACTACCTAGACAGTTCTCTGGCAGGGAAGGAGGTGTGAAAACATGCGGGATGGTCACCCTCTATATGCTTCCTGGGCGACATTTGCCACATCTTCGTCTGGCTTAGTCAGAAACAACCTCAGATACATAGTTAAGGGCTTAATCTTGTGCGAGTGTGTGTAGGGATGAGTAAGGCCTGTGTCTAGCACCTGTATCTAGCACCTGTGTCTAGCACTTGTGTCTAGCACCGGTGTCTAGCACCTGTATCTAGCACCTGTATCTAGCACCTGTGTCTAGCACCGGTGTCTAGACGTGTCATCGAGGTCACAAGGGAATGTGTGGCCGTGGACTAGGCGTCACCTCAGTGTGAAGGTCGTCCACACAACACATTACTCGGGGGCTGTAATGTTAACTGGAAGAATATATTGCCTTGAATTGTGGTATATTATTGTCTCCGGGTGAGTTGTGTGGGGGTAAAAAGCAAGTGAAGATCCCTCGCGGACGCAGAGCATAGGGAGCCTCACGCGTCACACGAGTGAGGTAACCACAGTTGACCTCAGAGGTGAGGTCTGTAGCTTTTTGGCAATTATCTTGTGCAGTGCTCATGTTAGTCGTGTTGGAGCCGCAAGATGCCAGTTAATGCAGAGGATACTTAGGTCGAGGCTTGCCTGTGTGAGTGGAGGTTTGCACCCTGGCGGGCCACACGAGGTGGGGTTGAGGGTTGCGTGTGAGGTGGGATTACACATCTGCACGGCAAGGATGAGAGGTATGTCGCCTGTGGCTGACTGCCGAGAGAGAGAGACAGACAGCCACTGAGACAGACAGCCACTGAGACAGACAGCCACTGAGACAGACAGCCACTGAGACAGACAACCACTGAGACAGACAGCCACTGAGACAGACAGCCACTGAGACAGACAGCCACTGAGACAGACAGCCACTGAGACAGCCAGCCACTGAGACTGACACTGACTGATGATGTGGTGGTGGAGGTGGAGATGCACTGTGATCGACTGTGGTGGAGAAAGTTCCACTGTAGAGGTATCACACTTCACTAATGGTAGTGTCTCCCTGGTAGTGTGATTGCAACTCTATATATGGTCCCAGATTGCAAACTGCTGGACATTAAATTGCCTGTTAGTTGATTGCATTAAGACAGAAGTGGTAAAAAGTAGACCATTATTGGTGGGCCGTATATGATGATGTCATGTGATTACCTTCGCCTTATACAGTGGAAGTTTGTTACCATTAAAGTGGTACAGTATAAGCGGAACATAGAGACCACAGCTGCCACAGCTCGGCCAGTCGTAAGTGAAGCCTGAATGAACTTTATGCTTATCTAGTTGTTTACTTAAATGTGCCTACGGGTAGCGAGATGTAGCTCTATGGCCCTGCCTCCTAGCATATATATATATATATATATATATATGTCGTACCTAGTAGCCAGAACGCACTTCTGAGCCAACTATTCAAGGCCCGATTTGCCTAATAAGCCAAGTTTTCATGAATTAATTGTTTTTCGGCTACCTAACCTACCTAACCTAACCTAACCTAACTTTTTCGGCTACCTAACCTAACCTAACCTATAAAGATAGATTAGGTTAGGTTAGGTAGGGTTGGTTAGGTTCGGTCATATATCTACGTTAATTTTAACTCTAATAAAAAAAAATTGACCTCGTACATAATGAAATGGGTAGCTTTATCATTTCATGAGAAAAAAATTAGAGAAAATATATTATTTCAGGAAAACTTGGCTTATTAGGCAAATCGGGCCTTGCATAGTAGGCTGAGAAGTGCGTTCTGGCTATTAGGTACGACATATATATATATATATATATATATATATATATATATATATATATATATATATATATAATGTCGTACCTAGTAGCCAGAACGCACTTCTCAGCCTACTATGCAAGGCTTGATTTGCCTAATAAGCCAAGTTTTCATGAATTAATTGTTTTTCGACTACCTAACCTACCTAACCTAACTTTTTCGACTACCTAACCAAACCTAACCTATAAAGATAGGTTAGGTTAGGTTAGGTAGGGTTGGTTAGGTTCGGTCATATATCTACGTTAATTTTAACTCCAATAAAAAAAATTGGCCTCATACATAATAAAATGGGTAGCTTTATCATTTCATAAGAAAAAAATTTGAGAAAATATATTAATTCAGGAAAACTTGGCTTATTAGGCAAATCGGGCCTTGTATAGTAGGCCAAAAAGTGCGTTCTGGCTACTAGGTACGACATATATATATATATATATATATATATATATATATATATATATATATATATATATATATATATATATATATATATATATATATATATATATATATATGTCGTACCTAGTAGCCAGAACTCACTTCTCAGCCTACTATGCAAGGCCAAATTTGCCTAGTAAGCCAAGTTTTCATGAATTAATTGTTTTTCGACTACCTAACCTACCTAACCTAACCTAACCTAACCTAACTTTTTCGGCTACCTAACCAAACCTAACCTAACTTTTTCGGCTACCTAACCAAACCTAACCTATAAAGATAGGTTAGGTTAGGTTAGGTAGGGTTGGTTAAGTTCGGTCATATATCTACGTTAATTTTAACTCCAATAAAAAAAAATTGACCTCATACATAATGAAATGGGTAGCTTTATCATTTCATAAGAAAAAAATTAGAAAAAATATATTAATTCAGGAAAACTTGGCTTATTAGGCAAATCGGGCCTTGAATAGTAGGCCAAAAAGTGAGTTCTGGCTACTAGGTACGACATATATATATATATATATATATATATATATATATATATATATATATATATATATATATATATATATATATATATATATATATATATGTCGTACCTAGTAGCCAGAACGCACTTCTCAGCCTACTATGCAAGGCACGATTTGCCTAATAAGCCACGTTTACATGAACTAATGCTTTTTCGACTACCTAACCTACCTAACCTAACCTAACCTAACATTTTCGGCTACCTAACCTAACGTAACCTATAAAGATAGGTTAGGTTAGGTTAGGTAGGGTTGGTTAGGTTCGGTCATATATCTACGTTAATTTTAACTCCAATAAAAAAAAATTTACCTTATACATAATGAAATGGGTAGCTTTATCATTTCATAAGAAAAAAATTAGAGAAAATATGTTAATTCATGAAAACTTGGCTTATTAGGCAAATCGGGCCTTGCATAGTAGGCTGAGAAGTGCGTTCTGGCTACTAGGTACGACATATATATATATATATATATATATATATATATATATATATATTTATATATGTCGTACCTAGTAGCCAGAACGCACTTCTCAGCCTACTATGCATGGCCCGATTTGCCTAATAAGCCAAGTTTTCTTGAAGTAATATATTTTCTCTAATTTTTTTCTTATGAAATGATAAAGCTACCCATTTCATTCTATATGAGGTCAATTTTTTTTATTGGAGTTAAAATTAACGTAGATATATGACTGAACCTAACCAACCCTACCTAACCTAACCTAACCTATCTTTATAGGTTAGGTTAAGTTAGGTAGCCGAAAAAGTTAGGTTAGGTAAGGTTAGGTAGGTTAGGTAGTCGAAAAACAAATTATTCATGAAAACTTGGCTTATTAGGCAAATCGGGCCTTGTATAGTAGGCTGAGAAGTGCGTTCTGGCTACTAGGTACGACATATATATATATATATATATATATATATATATATATATATATATATATATATATATATATATAATATATATATATAATATATATATATATATATATATATATATATATATATATATATATATATATATATATATATATAAATATTATATAATATGGTCCCCCAGACTTTTACATATATGCCTGGGGACTATTCAGGTTTGTTCGCATTTGTGTTGCTCACGTGGCCCCAAAAAGTGAGGTGATTTGATAAAATAACTATGCCCAAGATTACCATCAAAGTGCCATCGGGATGACGGGCAAATACCCTCGGCTACCATCCTGTACCTCTATATATATATATATATATATATATATATATATATATATATATATATATATATATATATATATATATATATATATATTTAATTTATTTCTCATTTAGGGCTTCTATCCCTCTATTTTCCTAGCATCAGGGCTTAGCTGAAAGAGGAGTTCTCAAACTCATTTTCGTTATTTCAAGGTGAAGAAAAAAAGTGAATTACTATAGAATGTATTACACTTATTTATACAATTTGCACAACGTTTAGAACCTCCATGGTTCATTCTCAAGTGAAAAGAAATTACAAAACTCTTTAATTTAGAACAGAAACCACAATACCTCCAATAAAATTATATTACAAATCAACCATGCACAGTGAACATAAAAAAAGAGGAAAGAATAATGAAAGAAATAATCCGTAAAGGAGTAAAAAGCATCACTCCTAACCAAAACATAGACCTGATCATATTCTACAAAACCAAGAAGACTTCCGAACTCCTTATCAAAAACAGCCCGAAGCCGACGGAGAACCCTTTACAGCAGTCAAGCGTTGTATACATGTACACTTGCCCCCACGAAGGCTGTAACCTTTAATCAAAGTACATAGGTATGACGTCGACCAAGCTGACGAGGCGTTTGACCTGTCATCTTCAATCCGGTGCCCCCAGGAATCACATGAGACAAGCTCATGACATCACCCTAACAAGAGAAATGTTGAACAAAAATACCTGTATAATAGACAAAACCCAAGATGCAAGAAGATTACAAATTCTTGAAGCAATTCACATACGAATAGAACAACCTACCATGAACACCCAAATCACGGAACTATTTACTCTACCCACCATGAGAGTAAGGACAAGACCAGAACATAACGATGCCAACACAGAAGACACTGTTCAACATAACAGGCCTATTACACTTGATTAATCTTTGAATGTGCTTCGTCCCCCATTTATCCCCAATTTATTCCCTATGTATCCCCCTTGTTTTTACCTTTATTGTACTTGTCTTATCACCTCACCCCGTATGGGTATAAATTAACGAGTTTTGTAATTTCTTTTCACTTGAGAATGAACCATGAAGGTTCGAAACGTTGTGCAAATTGTATAAATAAGTGTAATACATTCTATAGTAATTCTACTTTTTCTTCACCTTGAAATAACGAAAATGAGTTTTGGAGAACTCTTCTTTCAGCTAAGCCCTGATGCTAGGAAAATAGTTAGAGGGATAGAAGCCCTAAATCAGAAGATAGTAAATACAGAATATGCGGTCATATTTAATGAGACATATTTAAAAGAAAACCTGCTGCCAATATATAATATAATATTATAATGTCAGCCTCAGCCTAACTTCCTATACCCCGGGCGTGCATGCAGAAGGAAGCAACAGCAGTATGAGGCTTCTTGGGCCAAGACTGACACCAGCGGCTCTTCACAGCCCCTGCATTCCCGGTGATAACCCCCTTGACCCTGGCGTCCGGACCTGCCCTCACAACCCTACCACCTACCTCCCTCCCTCACAACCCCACCACCTACCTCCCTCCCTCCCCTCCCTCACAACCCCACCACCTACCTCCCTCCCTCCCCTCCCTCACAACCCTACCACCTCCCTCCCTCCCCTCCCTCACAACCCTACCACCTACCTCCCTCTCTCCCCTCCCTCACAACCCTACCACGTCCCTCCCTCTCCCTCCCTCACAACCCTACCACCTACCTCTCTCCCTCTCCTTCCTCCCTCCCTCCCCTCCCTCACAACCCTACCACCTACCTCACAACCCTACCACCTACCTCTCTCCCTCTCCTTCCTCCCTCCCTCCCCTCCCCCACGACCCTACCACCTACCTCCCTCCCCTCCCCTCCCTCCCCCACTCATCTCTCATGCTGATTCCCTTGGTAATGGCTCATTAGTAATGGTGGTTAAGGTGGTGACGGCTCATTAGTAATGTTGATGGTGGCGATTGGGTGGGTAATCATTCTGGTGTGATGGTGGTCAAAGTGGTGATTATTGCCCTAGTAATGCTGGTGGATAATGACCGGTGCTATGGAGATGGTTAAGGTGGTGGTGGATATACTGTTGTTGATTCTCCTCGTCTGTTGGCGTTAAGAGGGAGTGGACGAGCATTATTTTGTGCATTTGAATGAACGTGTGGTTTGTACACACTCGCACAGCTGTTGCTTGAAGTGTAGTATGCGCGTAACTGTTGCTTTGAGACGAGATGCTGCTTTGAGAACTGGTGTTCCTTTGGAAAAATACGTTGCTTTGAGAAGAGATGAAGCCACGAGGAATCACTTGGATCTTACTTGGACTACCTCCAGGTAGTCTTAAGTAAGGTCCTCCAGGTGAAGGAAGGATGGTGGGGGGGGGGTTAATGCCCACCTTCCTGCCCGCGTTGATGTGTGCGTGTTTGTCTGTCTGCTCGTCTGTAAGGTTTTATCAAACGTTTTTACGTCATAGCGAGAGAGAGAAGTCAGGACAAGGGTGGAGGGGGAGAGGGTGTGGATAGTGTGATGGTTGGGAGGGGGGGGAGAGGAGGAGGTGGGATAGAGGCGGCATGGTGTCATGCGTAAGTTCATGGTGAGGGATGGTGCAGGTCAGGAGTGTGTGGGGGGGGGGGGGTCCGTGCACCACGGAGGACGGTACGCCGGTACACAGCTTCGCCTCAGCACATATTTTAAGGGTTTTACTACCGTTAAGTTGTTTAGGTGTTGGCCTGTCAGGCCCCCGTGTGTGTGTGTGTGTGTGTGTGTGTGTGTGTGTGTGTGTGTGTGTGTGTGTGTACTCACCTAATTGTGCTTACGGGGGTTGAGCTCTGGCTCTTTGGTCCCGCCTCTCAACCGTCAATCAACTGGTATACAGATTCCTGAGCCTATTGGGCTCTATCATATCTACATTTGAAACTGTGTATGGAGTCAGCCTCCACCACATCACTGCCTAGTGCATTCCATTTACTAACTACTCTGACACTGAAAAAGTTCTTTCTAACGTCTCTGTGGCTCATTTGGGTACTCAGCTTCCACCTGTGTCCCCTTGTTCGCGTCCCACCAGTGTTGAATAGTTCATCCTTGTTTACCCGGTCGATTCCCCTGAGGATTTTGTAGGTTGTGATCATGTCCCCCCTTACTCTTCTGTCTTCCAGTGTCGTAAGGTGCATTTCCCGCAGCCTTTCCTCATAACTCATGCCTCTTGTGTGTGTGTGTGTGTTTGTGTGTGTATATATGTATGTATGTATATTTTCACCTAGTTATGCTTGCTGGGAATGAGCTCTGGCTCTTTCGGCCCGCCTCTCAACTGTCAATCAATCAACTTTTTTCACCCCCCCCATCCAGGAAGAAGCCCGTAGGAACTGTCTAACTCCCAAATACCTATTTACTGCTAGGTAACAGGGGCATGAGAGTGAAAGAAACTGCCCATTTGTTTCCCGCGATCGCCGGGACTTGAACCCCGGTCCACAGGACTACGTATCTAGCGTGCTGTCCACTCAGCCACGAGGCGCCCTAGGTGGCTGTGTGAGTGCTGTGGGGGTTGAGATTATGGTTGTGTATGTACTGTTTATGAAGGAGGGGAAGGGAAGCAAGGGGGTGATGAAGGGTACTTGGGTAGAGGGGAAGGCACGAGAGAGACGGCAACAGTCACTCATTATGTTGCCCAGTCTTGTGCACTCTTGCTGCTGCTTCTCCTGCTGTTCCTGCTGCTGCCCCTGCTCCTGCTGGGAGGGCGGGGGGGGGGGGTGAGTATACCCAGCACTTGTGACTGGATACTACTCCACCCGCCTCGGCTCCCTCGCTGCCTGACAAGTGTCTACCTCTCTCTCTTTCTCTCTGAAGCTTAGCCCAGGCAAGATAATGTTATTGTCCAAGTGCTCTAGATATGTAAGTGAGCGTTCACGGGCTATGAACCTCGGGGTGTTATGGCACCCCCCGAGGCTAACAACTCGTAACCTGTTATGGTGGTCATCCTTGGTACTCGAGGCGCAGGAATATGTTACATCTTGTAACATTAGCAAGAAGCGTCAGCGGCAGCACGAGAGATAAAAAAGAGATGAGTTCGGGATGCGTTCATGAGTCGTGAGTCATTCTGGGTGGTGCTTCCTACTGGGATATGGGCGGGAGGCTGGCTGGGTGCTGCGGGACCCCAGGGTGCAGCTGGGGCTGGGTACAACTGGGCTGGGATGTAACGTGCTGGGATCCCATACGACCTTCTCCGACAGCTGAATCCATCATCATGCAGGGAGGGGAGACGCTCCTTACCTCTAGTGAGGGAACAGGTGATACGGGTCTAAGTCATACTGTATAAACATGACTGGCTCTGACTGTCTACACCCTCACAGTCTTACCACTGTCTGCCCGCCACTGGACTACCACCTTACTGTCTGCCTCGACTTCCTGCTCAGACCTGACTGTCAGTATTGACTGTTCGTCTAGCCGGCTCACCCGCTCTGACTCATAGTGTACCCTGACCACCTTCTCGCTGACTACTTCAGGAGCCAATCAGCAGGGATGTGTCAGGTGACACTAGGGATGTGTCAGGTGGCAGGCGTGACACTAGGGATGTGTCAGGTGGCAGGCGTGACACTTGTCAACCATTGTGGTTTAAAGAGCCGTCGCCTCAGAGTGATGAAATATTGGTGTGTGTGTGTGTATCTATTGCTTCTTGCTCGGCTTGCGACTCGCTGCTGCTGCTAGTACTTGCCTAGTTGTGCTTGCAGGGGGTTAACGTCAACTCTTTGGCTCAACCTCTCAACCCTCAATCGACTGATCTATTACCTTCTTGTCATATTTGATGCTGTGTATGGAATTTGCGTCAACGATTCACTTCTTAGTTTGTTCTCCTTTAGGGATGACTTTGACACTAGCAAATTTGTGTATACTATGCCTCATTATGATACTTAGTTTCCATCTGTGTTCCTGTGTTTGTGTACCCCTCATGGTATTTTGTGTGTCGTCATCATGTCTTTCCTGATTCTCATCTCTTCCTTTTAGCTCATACCTGTCAGCTCTGGTACTAGTCCGCAGCCTTCATCTAAACTTTGCCTGGCTTCGTTTTGTGTTTTGCGAAATATAGAATCGCGTTTGGCCCCACATATTCCAGAACTGATCCACATATTTTGTATCCAAGGTCTTGAATGACGTCTGGTACAGGTTTGTGAAAGGTTACTCTTTGGTTGGACAACCCTGCATGCGCACCGGTTGATATCTGGTTGACGCAGGCTTTGTGAAACAGGTGTGTGGGTGTTCTATGGTTTTGTGGAAGGTTGTATATATATATATATATATATATATATATATATATATATATATATATATATATATATATATATATATATATAATATATATATATATATATATATATATATATATATATATATATATATATATATATATATATATAATGTCGTACCTAGTAGCCAGAACGCACTTCTCAGCCTACTATGCAAGGCCCGATTTGCCTAATAAGCCAAGTTTTTATGAATTAATGTTTTTTCGTTTACCTAACCTACCTAACCTAACCTAACCTAGCTTTTTCGGCTACCTAACCGAACCTAACCTATAAAGATAGGTTAGGTTAGGTTAGGTAGGGATGGTTAGGTTTAGTCATACATCTACGTTAATTTTAACTCCAATAAAAAAAAATTGACCTCATACATAATGAAATCGGTAGCTTTATCATTTCATGAGAAAAAATTTAGAGAAAATATATGAATTGAGGAAAACTTGGCTTATTAGGCAAATCGGGCCTTGCATAGTAGGCTGACAAGTGCGTTCTGGCTATTAGGTACGATATATATATATATATATATATATATATATATATATATATATATATATATATATATATATATATATATATATATATATATATATGACTGTAACGGATATTTGGGTATCACATATTTATGGTTCCCACTATTTAATCGCCAAATCCTTCACATCATGGGATTAACGTCTCGAACCTGACCAGGAATTTCCTGACTAGCAGTGTCACAGTTCTTCCACCCTTCCTTCTTTCTCCTTTCTTATTCCTTCTTTCTCCTTTATTCCTTGTTTCTCCTCTCTTATTACATGGCCATCCTCAAGGAACACAGCAGTTGTTATGTCTTCTGACAGTTCCGTTTCTGTAAGTGCAGTTATATCCGGGTTCTTCCCAAGCATCTGTTTCCCAAGTATCTTTGCTTAGTAACGCCATCTATGTACATGATTTAAAGCTCACTTCCTTGTGTGTATTCTCACATTATTCAAGTTGTTCTATCCTCCGTTTCTTGGGTGCGGGAAGTTGCATGGTGTGATGCGGGGGATGTTATCTTGGGAGAAGCACATGACAGTGGAGTTATTATGGAGTGGAGTTAGAGTGGATGTTAGGGGGGAGGGGGAGGCAGACCGAGTCTGGAAGGGAGGATGTTGAATGAAGACATGAGCGGTAAGTGGGTGTGAGGACTATAATGTGTTAATGAGGATGGGATCAAATTGATTTTTGCAGCTGTTGTGGTTGGCACTATGTATGCAGATGGGAGGCGTCGGTTCCGCACGCCTCTTTCTTTCCCTGAGCTTATTGCTTTTGCAGCTGTAGTTCTCGCTTCGTGTGCAGGATCCCTCGGAAGAAAAATGTTTCTCTTTAACTTGGAACACACTGAAGTCTGCTCTTGTGTGCTAGGATTGACTCTCTTGTAGTGTTGTTTGTAAATACAGTAGCACCTGTACCAGGTGGTTTCTGTCTTGTATTAGTGAGTTCTGAGTTCTTCTGATTCATTTGGTGTGACAGGTGGCTTGGTGCTGCTGGTAGTGGTGGTGACAGGTGGCTTGCTGCTGCTGGTAGTGGTGGTGACAGGTGGCTTGGTGCTGCTGGTACTGGTGGTGACAGGTGGCTTGCTGCTGCTGGTACTGGTGGTGACAGGTGGCTTGGTGCTGCTGGTAGTGGTGGTGACAGGTGGCTTGCTGCTGCTGGTAGTGGTGGTGACAGGTGGCTTGCTGCTGCTGGTAGTGGTGGTGACAGGTGGCTTGGTGCTGCTGGTACTGGTGGTGACAGGTGGCTTGCTGCTGCTGGTACTGGTGGTGACAGGTGGCTTGCTGCTGCTGGTACTGGTGGTGACAGGTGGCTTGCTGCTGCTGGTAGTGGTGGTGACAGGTGGCTTACTGCTGCTGGTAGTGGTGGTGACAGGTGGCTTGCTGCTGCTGGTAGTGGTGGTGACAGGTGGCTTGCTGCTGCTGGTACTGGTGGTGACAGGTGGCTTGGTGCTGCTGGTAGTGGTGGTGACAGTTGGTTTGCTGCTGCTGGAAGTGGTGGTGACAGGTGGCTTGGTGCTGCTGGTACTGGTGGTGACAGGTGGCTTGCTGCTGCTGGTACTGGTGGTGACAGGTGGCTTGGTGCTGCTGGTAGTGGTGGTGACAGGTGGCTTGCTGCTGCTGGTAGTGGTGGTGACAGGTGGCTTGGTGCTGCTGGTACTAGTGGTGACAAGTGGCTTGGTGCTGCTGGTAGTGGTGGTGACAGGTGGCTTGCTGCTGCTGATAGTGGTGGTGACAGGTGGCTTGCTGCTGCTGGTAGTGGTGGTGACAGGTGGCTTGGTGCTGCTGGTACTGGTGGTGACAGGTGGCTTGCTGCTGCTGGTACTGGTGGTGACAGGTGGCTTGCTGCTGCTGGTACTGGTGGTGACAGGTGGCTTGCTGCTGCTGGTAGTGGTGGTGACAGGTGGCTTGCTGCTGCTGGTAGTGGTGGTGACAGGTGGCTTGGTGCTGCTGGTACTGGTGGTGACAGGTGGCTTGGTGCTGCTGGTAGTGGTGGTGACAGGTGGCTTGCTGCTGCTGGTAGTGGTGGTGACAGGTGGCTTGCTGCTGCTGGTAGTGGTGGTGACAGGTGGCTTGGTGCTGCTGGTAGTGGTGGTGACAGGTGGCTTGCTGCTGCTGGTAGTGGTGGTGACAGGTGGCTTGCTGCTGCTGGTAGTGGTGGTGACAGGTGGCTTGCTGCTGCTGGTAGTGGTGGTGACAGGTGGCTTGGTGCTGCTGGTAGTGGTGGTGACAGGTGGCTTGCTGCTGCTGGTAGTGGTGGTGACAGGTGGCTTGCTGCTGCTGGTAGTGGTGGTGACAGGTGGCTTGGTGCTGCTGGTAGTGGTGGTGACAGGTGGCTTGGTGCTGCTGGTAGTGGTGGTGACAGGTGGCTTGGTGCTGCTGGTAGTGGTGGTGACAGGTGGCTTGGTGCTGCTGGTAGTGGTGGTGACAGGTGGCTTGGTGCTGCTGGTAGTGGTGGTGACAGGTGGCTTGGTGCTGTTGGTAGTGGTGGTGACAGGTGGCTTGCTGGCGCTGGTAGTGCGACGTGTGAGTTACTCACTTGACACTCTTAGTGTCTGTAAAAAAGATTTTATTACTTTTAATTTTATTTATCATCGGCTGAATACACCCGATGATTTACTTGATGCCATGGTTACTAAGTATTTGATTATTATTATTGTATACCACAGACGTGGCTACACTTTTACAATGATAATCAGCATTCATACATTTTCTTCTCTCCTCCATGGATAGGGTTAGTGATCTGTTAAACATATAATTCAGTGATTTATTGAACAACCACAGAAGGTGATTGTAATGCTTTTAAAATGCTAAGCTAACCTACAGACATAAATACCCATATTTAGGTCTGTCCCACATAAACAGTGTTCGAGGTGTCTTTTTACATAGTGTCATTAATGTGCGTTTACAAGGGAGAGATGCAGTTTTAACCAGCTTCCACATACCCTGTATACAAGTACACACACATTACACATTTCCACATATATATAACGTTGTTAAGTACGTTAAGTAGTGGAAGGTGTGCTCGAGCCAAACATTTTGGGCAACTTTAGAGTGACAGTCTGGTATCGCCTACCTTGGGTTTACTTTGAGATGATTTCGGGGCTTAGCGTCCCCGCGGCCCGGTCGTCGACCAGGCATCCTGGTTGCTGGACTGGTCAACCAGGCTTCCTGGTTGCTGGACTGGTCAACCAGGCTTCCTGGTTGCTGGACTGGTCAACCAGGCTTCCTGGTTGCTGGACTGGTCAACCAGGCTGTTGGACGCGGCTGCACGCAGCCTGGCGTACGAGTCACAGCCTGGTTGATCAGGTATAGCTAGCTGGAGGTTAAGACGGCACCTGTAGCGACCATTGGCTGTGTCCCGCACTTGGTCGTGAGGGTCGAGTGGGAGGGAAGACCCAGGGACAGGGGAACACTCAGGGGGGTGGGGATATGGGAAGGGGAGGGCGTGTGGGGGCGGCATCGGCAGCCTCGCTCCTCTTCTTTCCTGGCTTCTTTTCCTCACGTGCCCCCTTCCTGTCACCCCCCCATGTGTCCCCCCCCCTTTTAGTCCTCCCCTCCTCTGTGCCCCCCTCCCTGTGGCTCAGTAACGGTGGTGGACAGCTGCACATAACATGTCAAATGTTGCAAATGCTTGTGCGTGGCGTGTGGCAGGTTGCATGCAGCGGTGATGTGGTCGATATTGACACCGAGTGATCACAGTGTAGACGCGGACGGTGGTGCCCGAGTGAGCGTGAGGCTCCATCCTGTCTTGCCTCAAGTTCACCCGGACCAGGCTCCAGGCCGACGGCTGCTGCACCCGCGCCCCCTGACATGCGCCCCCCTGACATGCGCCCCCCTGACATGCGCCCCCCTGACATGCGCCCCCTGACATGCGCCCCCCCTGACATGCGCCCCCCCTGACATGCGCCCCCCTGACATGCGCCCCCCCCTGACATGCGCCCCCCCCCTGACATGCGCCCCCCCTGACATGCGCCCCCCCTGACATGCGCCCCCCCCCCTTGAAGCACCAACCCGTTCTCGCACTTGGGTACAGTCAATATTGGCTTATTTAATAAGTGCATATGTGACATACTAATTGATTGTGAATATTTTAGTTTACCTTGAAAAGCTTCATAGAAAACACCGACCTCACCTAACCTTCTTAGTATGTTAAGATAAGCATCTTATTGCTTCTTAATTACAATTATTACTTAACCTATCAACGGTATAGGTTAAGTAATAATTGTAATTAAGAAGCAATAAGACGCTTATCCTAACATACTAAGAAGGTTAGGTGAGGTCGGTGTTTTCTATGAAGCTTTTCAAGGTAAACTAAAATATTCACATACAATTAGTATGTCACATATGAACTTATTAAATAAGCCAATATTGACTATAAGCAATTGCGAGAACGGGTTGGACGCACGCACCCTCCCTGACGCACCCCCCTGGACGTCTTTACTCCCCGCTGTCCTCTCCTGTGTGTGTGTCTGTCTCTACTTCCTCCTTCACCGTCACCTTAACTCGGATGTGTCTACTTGACAAATGTGCATCATTCATTAATGTGTTTGGAGACTTATTTATCGTCACTTTTAGTGGGACTGGTTCTAACCCGTGTTTGTGATGGGTTTCAGGAGCTCCTTAACACCTTGCTACTTGCCCTAGTTGTGGGGGTGTGTTTATGCAGGTGTGTAATCACCTAATTATATTCACCTAATTGTGCTTGCGGGGGTTGAGCTCTGGCTCTTTGGTCCCGCCTCTCAACCTCAATCAACAGGTGTACAGGTTCCTGAGCCTATTGGGCTCTATCATATCTACAATTGAAACTGTGTATGGAGTCAGCCTCCACCACATTACTTCCTAATGCATTCCATTTGTCAACCACTCTGACACTAAAAAAGTTCTTTCTAATATCTCTGTGGCTCATTTGGGAGCTCAGTTTCCACCTGTGTACCCTTGTGCGTGTGCCCCTTGTGTTAAATAGCCTGTCTTTATCTACCCTATTAATTCCCTTGAGAATCTTGAATGTGGTGATCAGGCCCCCCCCCCTAACTCTTCTGTCTTCCAACGAAGTGAGGTTTAATTCCCGTAGTCTCTCCTCGTAGCTCATACCTCTCAGCTCGGGTACTAGTCTGGTGGCAAACCTTTGAACCTTTTCCAGTTTAGTCTTATCCTTGACTAAATATGGACTCCATGCTGGGGCTGCATACTCCAGGATTGGCCTGACATATGTGGTACACAAAGTTCTGAATGATTCCTTACACAAGTTTCTAAAGGCCGTTCTTATGTTGGCCAGCCTGGCATATGCCGCTGATGTTATCCTCTTGATATGAGCTTCAGGGGGACAGGTCTAGCGTGATGTCAACCCCCAAGCCTTTTTCTCTCTCTGACTCTTGAAGAATTTCATCTCCCAGATGATACCTTGTATCTGACCTCCTGCTCCCTACATCTATCTTCATTACATTGCATTTGGTTGGGTTAAACTCTAACAACCATTTGTTCGACCATTCCTGTGTGTGTACGCACGTTCCCGTGTACACGTGAACGTGTGCTTGCAGGTGTGTGTACACAGGGACCTGTGTACGCGTGCTTGCAGGATGATTATGCCTTCTCTTACCCTCAGTGCTGCCTCACACCCCATACTTACCATCTTCTCTTCATCCTTCTGCTAAACATTTTATTGTATTTTCCACTTTGTTGTGGCCTACGAGACGCTTGTGTATGACTTACTGGACTTGGACTTACTGGACTTGGAAGGGGAGACAAGGACAAGGAACTGGTATATACGAAATGCATGGAGAAAGGGAACCGGTGCTCAATCGCATGGACCATTGGGGATCGAAAGCCTGCCCTGCAAAAAGCAAGGTCGTCGTTTCTCACGACTTTCGGTTTTCAAGCAGGCAGTTTGAGGTGTAGCTTGTTATCTCTCTCTCTCTCGCTTACTGACACACACACACACACACACACACACACACACACACACACACACACACACACACACGGGGGGGAGACATGATCACCACATTCAAGATTCTGAAGGGAATTGATAGGGTAGATAAAGACAGTCTATTTAACACAAGGGGAACACGCACAAGGGGACACAGGTGGAAAGTGAGTGCCCAAATGAGCCACAGGGATATTAGAAAGAACTTTTTTAGTGTCAGAGTGGTTGACAAATGGAATGCATTATGAAGTGATGTGGTGGAGGCTGACTCCATACACAGTTTCAAGTGTAGATATGATAGAGCCCAATAGGCTCAGGAATCTGTACACCTGTTGATTGACGGTTGAGAGGCGGGACCAAAGAGCCAGAGCTCAACCCCCGCAAACACAACTAGGTGAGTAACTAGGTGAGTACACACTCACACTCACTCACTCACTCTCTCTCTGTGGGGGGAGGGGGGCCCTGTGTGTGTACTTACCTAGTTGTGCTTGTGGGGGTTGAGCGCAGGCTCTTTGGTTCCGCCTCTCAATTGTCAATCAACTAATGTACAGGTTCCTAAGCCTACTGGGCTCTATCATATCTACTCTTGAAACTGTGTATGGAGTCAGCCTCCACCACATCACTTCCTAATGCATTCCATTTGTCAACTACTCTGACACTGAAAAAAAATCTTTCTAACGTCTCTATGACTCATTTGGGCACTCGATTTTCACCTGTGTCCCGTTGTGCGTGTGCCCCTTGTGTTAAATAGTCTGTCTTTATCTACCCTATCAATTCCTCTGAGAATCTTGTATGTGGTGATCATGTCCCCTCTAACTCTTCCGTCTCCCAGTGACGTGAGGTTTAATTCCCGTAATCTCTCCTCGTAGCTCATACCTCTCAGTTCGGGTACTAGTCTGGTGGCACACCTTTGAACCTTTTCCAGTTTAGTCTTATGCTTGACTAGATATGGACTCCATGCTGGAGCTGCATACTCCAGGATTGGTCTGACATATGTGGTATACAAAGTTCTGAAAGATTCCTTACACAAGTTTCTAAAGGCCGTTCTTATGTTAACCAACCTGGCATATGCCGCTGATGTTATCCTCTTGATATGAGCTTCAGGGGACATTTTTGGCATGATTTCAACCCTCAGGTCTTTCTCTCTCTTAGATTCTTGAAGTATTTCATCTCCCAAATGATACCTTGTATCTGGTCTCCTGCTCCCTACACCTATCTTCATTACATTGCATTTGCTTTGGCTAAACTCTAACAACCATTTGTTCGACCATTCCTGCAGCTTGTCCAGGTCTTCTTGAAGCTTCAAGCTGTCCTCCTCTGTCTTAATCCTTCTCATAATTTTGGCGTCGTCAGCAAACATTGAGAGGAATGAGTCTATGCCCTGTGGGAGATCATTTACGTATATCAGAAACAGGATAGGTCCGAGTACAGAGCCCAGTGGGACTCCACTGGTGACTTCACGCCAATCTGAGGTCTCACCCCTCATTGTAACTCTCTGCTTCCTATTGCTTAGGTACTCCCTTATCCACTGAAGCGACCTATCAGTTACTCTTGCCTGTTTCTCCAGCTTATGCATCAGCCTTTTATGGGGTACTGTGTCAAAGGCTTTCCAACAATAAAAAAAAAAGCAGTCCGCCCATCCTTCTCTTTCTTGTTTAATCTTTGTCACCTGATCGTAGAATTCTATTAAGCCTGTAAGGCAAGATTTACCCTCCCTGAACCCATGTTGATAGTATTGTTGAAGTCCCTTCTCTCCGGATGTGTTACTAGGTTTTTTCTCACGATCTTCTCCATCACCTTGTATGGTATACAAGTTAAGGACACTGGCCTGTAGTTCAGTGCCTCTTGTCTGTCACCCTTTTTGTATATTGGGACTACATTAGCAGTCTTCCGTATTTCTGGTAGGTCTCCCGTCTCCAGTGACCTACTGTACACTATGGAGAGTGGCAAGCAGAGCGCTCCTGCACACACTTTCAATATCCATGGTGAAATTCCGTCCGGGCCAACAGCCTTTCTCATGTCCAGATCCAACAGGTGCCTCTTGACTTCATCTCTAGTAATTTCGAACCCTTCCAAGGCCGCCTGGTTTACTCCCACCTCTCCTAGCGCAGCGACACCTCTCCTAGCGTAGTGACCTCTCCTCGTTTTATTGTGAAAACCTCCTGGAACCTCTTATTGAGTTTCTCGCACACCTCTTTGTCATTCTCTGTGTACCAGTCCTCACCCGTTCAAGTTTCATCACCTGTTCCTTCACTGTTGTTTTCTTTCTGATGTGACTGTGTAGTAGCTTTGGTTCGGTCCTGGGCTTTATTAGCTATATAATTTTCATACTTTTTCTCAGCTTCTCTTCTCACACTAACATACTTGTTCTTGGTTTTCTGGTATCTCTCTCTACTGTCTAGTGTTCTGTTATTTCGGAAGTTCTTGCATGCCCTTTAGTTCACTTCCTTTGTTTTCATAAATTCCCTATTAAACCATGGGTTCTTCTTTTGCTTCTCGTTTTTTCCTGTCGGGCCGGGATAAACCTATTTACTGCCTCCTGACACTTTTGAGTGACACAGTCCATCATGTCTTGTACGGACATAGTTCTGTGTCCCATGGTATATCCTAGGAATTTTCTCATCTCATAATTTCCCTTTCGGTACGCCAGCCCTTTGTTTCACAGTTCTTTTTTGGGGAAGATAATTCCTAGCTCTTCCAGGTACTCAAAGTTCAATACACTGTGGTCACTCATTCCCAAGGGGGCTTTCAACTTAACTTCCCTTATATCCGACTCATTTAGGGTAAATATCAGATCAAGCATGGCTGGTTCATCCCCTCCTCTCATTCTTGTCGGTCCCTTTATGTGTTGGCTTAGAAAGTTTCTTCTTGTTACGTCCAGCAGCTTAGCTCCCCATGTGTCCGGTCCTCCATGTGGGTCTCTGTTCCCCCAATCTATCTTCCCGTGATTGAAGTCTCTCATAATTAGTCTGGATCCGTTGCTGCTAGCTACAGAAGCTGCTCTCTCTATTATGTTAATGGTGGCCATGTTGTTTTTATCATATTCCTGTCTGGGTCAACTGTCGTTCGGTGAGGGGTTATATATGACTTACTACTATAATTTTTTGTTCTCCAATTGCTGTGGTACCTATTATGTAGTCACTGAAATCTTTACAGCCCTGAACAACCATCTCTTCAAAACTCCAGCCTTTTCTTATCAGCAAAGCTACACCACCATCACCTCCTTCCTTCTCTCTCTCTCTTTCCTCACTACATAGCAGTCCTGTGGAAACACTGCATTTGTTATGGTTTTCGTTAGCATTGTTTCTGTGAGTGCTATTATGTCTGGGTTTTCTTCTAGTGCCCATTCTCCAAGTTCACTTGTTTTATTCGTTATCCCATCTATGTTAGTGTACATTGCCTTGAAGCTCACTTTCTTGTGTTCATTCTCTTGTCCCCTTCTTGGTGAGCATTCTGCTAATGGAGGAAGCTGTTCAATACGTGTGAAGATCTGTGAGGTGGTTAACATTGTCACAGTGGGTTCTGGGATGGGGGGTGGGGGTTCAAGGGAAGGGGGACAGGTAGGGTATAGGGTATGGAGGATACGGGGTGAGGGGGGAGGAGGGATAGGGAGGGTATGGGATGAAGGGGGAGGGGGGGAAGGGGGGAGGAGGGACATAGTGGGAATGGGTGAGGGGTGACAGGGTCGGAATGGGGTGGGGGAGGAGGAAAGGTTGAGTGAGCATTTGGGTGGGGGCAGGTAAGGTAAGGGGTAGGGAGGGTTTCTCTGCAGAGGAGGGTGGCGGTGTTGCCCTCCCCTCTGCTGTTGCTGGAATGCTGGTTGTGGGTTCCCCTCTTGTCTCTGGGACTGTTGTGTTGGGGGCTGTGATTTCCTTGTTTGCTCCTCTCTCCCTGCGCTTCCTCCTTGCCTCTGTCGCCCTTGCTCTCTCCTTCGAGAGCGTGCCGGGTGGAGTGTGCGCGCGTGCCGGGTGGAGTGTGCGCGCGTGCCGGGTGGAGTGTGCGCGCGTGCAGGGTGGAGTGTGCGCGCGTGCCGGGTGGAGTGTGCGCGCGTGCCGGGTGGAGTGTGCGCGCGTGCCGGGTGGAGTGTGCGCGCGTGCCGGGTGGAGTGTGCGCGCGTGCCGGGTGGAGTGTGCGCGCGTGCCGGGTGGAGTGTGCGCGCGTGCCGGGTGGAGTGTGCGCGCGTGCCGGGTGGAGTGTGCGCGCGTGCCGGGTGGAGTGTGCGCGCGTGCCGGGTGGAGTGTGCGCGCGTGCCGGGTGGAGTGTGCGCGCGTGCCGGGTGGAGTGTGCGCGCGTGCCGGGTGGAGTGTGCGCGCGTGCCGGGTGGAGTGTGCGCGCGTGCCGGGTGGAGTGTGCGCGCGTGCCGGGTGGAGTGTGCGCGCGTGCCGGGTGGAGTGCGCGCGTGCCGGGTGGAGTGCGCGCGTGCCGGGTGGAGTGTGCGCGTGCCGGGTGGAGTGTGCGCGTGCCGGGTGGAGTGCGGGCGTGCCGGGTGGAGTGTGCGCGCGTGCCGGGTGGAGTGCACGCGTGCCGGGTGGAGTGCGGGCGTGCCGGGTGGAGTGCGGGCGTGCCGGGTGGAGTGCGGGCGTGCCGGGTGGAGTGCGGGCGTGCCAGGTGGAGTGCGTGCCGGGTACACACTGCGGTATCCCCCGCTGCGCCACACTCATGACTAGTGAGTCATCACGCTTCCCCCTCTTGCTCTCCTGTCTCACTCTCCCCCTCTCTCTCCCCCTCACTCTCCCCCTCCCCGGTGCCCTGGCCGTCACTCTCCGGTAGTCAGGGGTGCTCACCTTGCGTCACGTGCCTTGTGTTCTTTCTGGTGATATCTCCTTTGTTGACACGTGTTGTAGAGGTGCGTCTTGCTGCTGCTCTGTGTGTGTGTGTGTGTGTGTGTGTGTGTGTGTGTGTGTGTGTGTGTGTGTGTGTGTGTGTGTGTGTGTGTGTGTGTGTGTGTCTCATTAAAAATTATATGTGTTCCACAAACAAATTATTGACCACGTTATTATATCGATTAAAATATTGGTCTTAGCCTATTATTTGGACACTAATGACGTCATCACACCGTACGTCAGTCCAGTGTAGTGACGTAATTGTTCTTAAGATTAGTGAACCACGGCTGTGTAGTGGGTAGTGGGGGGGGGGGCTCTTGTTCGTCTATAGTGGTGTGTACGGGGAGGAGGGGCGAGGTTATGAAGGGCTGAGCTATAGCTCTTTGGACCCAGCCTCTTCGACATTTGTACCTTGTACGTTTTAATGAATTTTTCGTTCGTGTTTCGTGTTACATTTACCACTGAAGGTGTTGACGTCGTTCCCACCAGACACGGAGCATAACTAAGTAACATAATTTTAAACTTGTGATTAGATACAGCCCCCCCCCCCCACCCAAACTATAATGACAGTACCAAGAAAAGACCGAGTTCTGTGCTACTCACAGGAGGAAACAGGAGAAGCAAAAAAAGGCATCACCGATCAGTCTGCTGCCTTGAAGAACTTCACCAGCTTGAGCAAGCCCGTGAGCTCCTGCCTGTAGAGAGGTTACCTCCCTGGGAGGATGACCCTTGTGAGAGTATTATAAACGAGATGACAACAAAAAATCCAACAAAATAACACAAGAAATGAGGCATAAGTGTCTAGAGGAAATTGATAAAGAAGCCGGAAATGAGTTCGATCAAATCAACACCAATGGTTCAACTAATCCTACTAATGGCAGGACTTATATAATAATTAGGAATAATGCCCTTCAAAACGGAGATGAAAAATCACATTGTGACCTGTCGACCAGACCACACACTAGAAGGTGAAGGGACGACGACGTTTCACGTCCGTCCTGGACCATTCTCAAGTCGATTGAGAATGGTCCAGGACGGACCGAAACGTCGTCGTCCCTTCACCTTCTAGTGTGTGGTCTGGTCAACATACTTTAGCCACGTTATTGTGACTCATCGCCTGCGCTTGTGACCTGTCTTCTCAACGCAAGCAGAGAACTGCCATTATTATGGCACTAAGATTCCTTGAAAGGAAATCAGTATTGCCATAAGATTCAGTAATCTGAACCTAATAATAATGTTCAGTTCAATAAAAGTTCAGTAATCTGGTTATCTTGAGATGATTTCGGGCCTTAGCGTCCCCTCGGCCCGGTCCTCGACCAGGCCTCCTTTTTTGTTTCACATCCCCAGGAAGCAGCCTGTAGCAGCTGTCTAACTCCCAATTACCTATTTACTGCTAGGTCAACAGGTGCATTAGGTTGAAAGAAACTGCCCATTTGTTTCCGCCTCCACCGGGGATAGAACCAGGAACCTCAGGACTACGAATCCGAAGCGCTGTCCACTCAGCTGTCAGGCCCCTTTTAATCTGCGCTGATTAAAAAGCATCGCTACAAAGCTTAAGAAAAAAACAGGCAAAACCAAGCGATTGTCGCTGAAATCAAGAGAGATGTGAGATTAGTAACCAATCAGGGAAGAGTTGTCAAATTCCTGTGGATCCTCTCCCGTGTTGGAATCTGTGGAAATGAACGAGCAGATGTGCTGGCTGCTGAAGGCACTGAAGGAGACCAATTGAATATTTCACACACAAGAGACTTCAACAAGTTAGAGGTATTATCAGGCATCACCGTGACAAGGTAACAGGGGAAAGGAGGATAGGATAACAGATCAGTGGATCTGTACGCTGGTACAACATGGTTGCAGCTGGCAATCCCAATCATTATCGATGAAGGGGAGGTCGGCCGCGGGAGAGAATCAGTAATAGTGAGAATTTGTCTTGGATACAAATACCCATGGAGATTCAAGATGGAAACAGCAGCTGAGCGGCGGAGCTGCAGAATCTGTGGTGAAAGTATCGGACACCGCCTTGACCACTACCTGAGAGATTGGGCCTCTCTAAGAGACCTTGGAAATTTGTGTAGACACAAACCAGGCATTGAGTTAGGAAAATACTATTTGTCAAATATAGATTCTATTCTTTAAAAGATTTCTCCCCATTTTGCACCTGCAAAATAACGAAACTATAGGGGTTGGCAAATATTAATCTTCTTGTTTGATAAGTTGTTCACTTGAGACAGTTAAGCAAGTCCCAGCTGTGTCTGGGTACAAGTGACTGGATGAAAAACTTAGCGGGTTTTCTTCCTATTAGGGAGTGTTGTACATGCTGCTATGGCGGTGTGTCCACTCACAGGATGAGTGGCGCTGCCCAATACTGTCACTATGGCGGTGTGTCCACTCACAGGATGAGTGGCGCTGCCCAATACTGTCACTATAGCGGTGTGTCCACTCACAGGATGAGTGGCGCTGCCCAATACTGTCACTATGGCGGTGTGTCCACTCACAGGATGAGTGGCGCTGCCCAATAAACTCGCCTTTCCGCAAAAATACAAGTAAAAAATAAAACCTACAACGGTATTTTGAACTACTTTTACGTTGGCACAACGTAATAACGTTAAGACGTCTACGTCGTGCGTTGGCTGGGAGACATATTCCTTTTTTTTTGGCAGTTTCCCCATGTAGTGCCAATGCTGTCCTGTGCTGGTGCCGCAACTACATCCACCCCCAAAGCTTTTCCTCTTTCCGATTTGTGTAGTTAACTTCTTTCTTGCGGTGCAGATTGTATCTGGGCTCCTGTCCGCCATTTCTTTGTTGACTCCCTTGCCCAACGACAGGACGGTCTCGCCTCTTGCAGGTCGGCGATCAGTCTCCGACCATCCAAGTGGTGGGACACCATTCCTCTCTTCCATCCTGTCCTGCATCCTTATCCTCATATTCCTTCCAAGTGCTATATAGTCGTAATGGCTTAGTGCTTTCTCCTGATCTTCCTTCACATGATGGCAACAAAGTAACTTTCTGTGTACTCACCTAGTTGTGCTTGCGGGGGTTGAGCTTTGGCTCTTTGGTCCCGCCTCTCAACCGTCAATCAACTGGTGTACAGTGTCTCAGGTATGCTGTTAGATCCTCACGGGTTAATTGCTCTAATGAGTGGTGGCGGTTTTGTGGTGTAGTCACTGTTAGTGGGCGAAGGTGGCGGTGATTTAGTGGGTTGTTGCGGGTAAATTGGTGTTCGTGTTGCTGTTGCCCAAGTGACAGACATACGCAGTGACCCCCCCCTCCCCCTTCCCCCTTCTCGGCGACAAGGTCTCCACTTCTGCTAGCCGCGTCTGGGCCGCTCTGGCACCCGTCCCCCAGCCCTCACTGACTTACTATCCACTTCTCTCTCGGCACTTACCTAATAGTGACTTCGGGGGAGTGAAGTCTTAGACACCCCCCCCCCTCCTCATGCCCCGCCTACTGCCGTTCTTGTACCTGGTGCCGGTTTTTTGTATTCATTGTATTTGCTGTATAAACGTTCCTGGCGTTTGACCTTTTTTGTCGTGTCTGACTTTAAAGTTGAGGAAGGAGCTGGGTTCCGTACAGGAGCTGGGTTCCGTACAGGAGCTGGGTTCCGTACAGGAGCTGGGTTCCGTACAGGAGCTGGGTTCCGTACAGGAGCTGGGTTCCGTACAGGAGCTGGGTTCCGTACAGGAGCTGGGTTCCGTACAGGAGCTGGGTTCCGTACAGGAGCTGGGTTCCGTACAGGAGCTGGGTTCCGTACAGGAGCTGGGTTCCGTACAGGAGCTGGGTTCCGTACAGGAGCTGGGTTCCGTACAGGAGCTGGGTTCCGTACAGGAGCTGGGTTCCGTACAGGAGCTGGGTTCCGTACAGGAGCCTGGTGTGTGTATACATTTCTTCGACTCATTTGCGTTTCCAAGTTTTAACCAGTGTGTTTGTTTTTCCCTCCCTTTAAAAAGCTCTCTGTTCCATCCTCCTCCTGGAACGGGAGGGAAGGGAGGGTAGGATGGAGTTCCCTTAACCTGTCCTGTCTGCTTGTGCACCTCGCATGGTGTGGATTATCCTGTTATTGGTCTCTAATACACTGCGTACATTATCTTGGTGGTTGTTGTAGTTATAGATTCAGCTACTCGGAACACGTTTCAAGTAGCACAGGCTATGGTGAGCCCGCAGTGGCCTTACCTGGCACAGGAGCGGCGTTGTAACTCCTGGATTATCTTGGACACGAAAGCCAGTGTTACATGCTGGCTTTCTCTTGCTGGGTCAGCTTCTGGCGGTGTTATCCGCTCCTTGTCTCCGCTTGCTCTTCTCTTCCTTCTTATTTGCATATTTTTTGAATTACTTCATTCTTGCGTTTCTTTTCTCATTTTGTGTTCATGTTTCCTCTTCGTTTGTTGTTTTAGGCGCCGGCATTCCTTCCTCTTCTGGTTTCATGTTTCATTCCCCAGCGTCCTTTCCCCTCACTAATTTCTCCAGCACCACTGACTAAGAGGTCCGGTCAGAGACCGGGTCGCGAGGGCATTGATCCGGGGAACAAACAACCGGTAGGTAGGTAGGTAAACCAGACTACCACAACCACCACCACTGTTGTTGTTGTTGTCGTCGTTGTTCTGGTGTTACCGACACTTGGGGTGCTCCTTCATCTTCCTTCTCCACAGTATACTCACACACGGGCCACAGTAGAGTATACTCACACACGGGCCACAGTAGAGTATACTCACACACGGGCCACAGTAGAGTATACTCACACACGGGCCACAGTAGAGTATACTCACACACGGGCCACAGTAGAGTATACTCACACACGGGCCACAGTAGAGTATACTCACACACGGGCCACAGTAGAGTATACTCACACACGGGCCACAGTAGAGTATACTCACACACGGGTCACAGTAGAGTATACTCACACACACGGGCCACAATAGAGTATACTCACACACGGGCCACAGTAGAGTATACTCACACACGGGCCACAGTAGAGTATACTCACACACACGGGCCACAGTAGAGTATACTCACACACACGGGCCACAGTAGAGTATACTCACACACGGGCCACAGTAGAGTATACTCACACACGGGCCACAGTAGAGTATACTCACACACGGGGGCCACAGTACAGTATACTCACACACACGGGCCACAGTAGAGTATACACACATGAGGTCACAGATAACCCCCCCCCACCTACACACACACTGCCAACCACCACAGCAGCAACAGCAGCTCACCTGCTTCTGAAAACAAAGGCCAAAGTCCATTCCATGCACCCGCCAAACCCCTTGTTTATGAATGAAAAACAATTTACACACGACTCACAACTGATGACGTCCGAACAATTCCGGAACAAGTGACGAGTTCTGTTCGAACCACATCGCTGTAAATGCTTCACCCACGTACTACAAATACAAATAATCGCCAACAGAACCTAAACACCTAACCTAACCTATGCCTAAATATGAACAGTATGCTAATATATAATATTATTAATTTATACTTGAGAAAATTCCTATTTTGAATTAACAGCATGTTAAAATTGATGAATGCGTCTTTGGGGTTGACCGCTGGATGGAATGGACTTCGTCTGAGGACGGGTTGTGACCAGATAGCCAATTGAACCAACAAACGAGACATTAAATAACGTCTTCAACTATGCTAGTAGCGGATATGTATATATTTGTTCTTTCATAGATTTCTGTTCCACTTACATTTGTTGCCTTGTAGTATGATGGGTCCAGCCTCCACATTTACCAGCAGACGGCGACACACAGGCAGGGCAGAAGCAGCTATGCACAACAGGGATAGTTTTAGTGCACATGTGCAGCACTGGGCTCACTCCAGGATAGGTTGCTCGTAGACTATTAAATATGCACTCCCGCACTAATCTTAGTTATGAGAAAATGTTAACCTAAGTTTTTTTTTTCCTTTTGGGAAAGGTTGCCACAAATGGGTAAGAAATATAAGGGAGCCCCTCTGACCCAGCACGGGTGAGTAACGAGTGCTCTGCGGTAAATTAATGCCCTGCGGGAAGCATCTATCTTAAATGCATCTAAACCAATGCTCTGCAAGAAGAAGTTCTGGACGCCACAAAGCCTCCGTCCACAAAGCTCTCATTTTATACGTTTTTTTTGTCAGTGTACAAAATTGCCTATCCAGTGTACAATTACAGTGTAATTGCTTTTCGCAATTACACTGGTTGAGTAATTGCGAAATGCAGTATTTTCCCGGTCTACATCCATGTTGACCTGGATTGTGAAGTTCATTGTTCTTCACAAAACTGGAGATTTTAGGAATAAAATCTCCAGTTTTGACTAGGCTGTTCCTAATCATTCTTTCAAACACTTCGTGTGATGTTAATTTAACCAGTCTGCACTTTTAGCTAATGCTTTACTCTCTCACCCATGTGCAGTTGGGCTGTATAGTGAGGGAGAATGCCTGTGGTGTGTCTCACGTATCCAACCCTGTTCTCCATATTACACTGAGCGCTCATACTATTGCTACTTTACATTTCTTAATAAATGTGCAATTCCAGGAGTCTGGATCCTGGGGGCTGAGTGCCTGGGTATATTGTCAACTTATGTTTCAAAGTCTGATGTGCTGGTGTTAATATCAGTGTTATTCTCAGGGAGGTGTTATATTGCTCATAAAGAAGCTGTCTGGATCTTCATCTTTAACGTTGTTTATTGGGGAGTCTATAAATGCGTTGTTTATATCGGTCTTTTAGAATTTCGCTAATGTCTTGGTCGTCTTGTGTGTGTGAACTTCACTTGTAAGTATTGCTCCAATACTAGTGAAGGTTTTTTATTTTAATTGTACGTTAAAAATATTTGTGATTTTTTTTTCTCTTGTATAGGCTTGTGTTCCACTTGCATTTCTTGTCTGGTATGATCGCTCCAGCTTCTGCTGCAGTTCTTCACTCTCCTTGTTTAAAATACAATTTTCTTTGTTGGAGTATTCGTGTCTGCTTAAGCAATTTAGTTGGCGTTTTTTTTTTTTTTTTAGCTTCGTGAGTTCTATGTCTGGTATGTCTTTCAAAGCCTCGACTATGTATGCGCCTGCTGCATTTTTTATCTTTTTTTTTGTACCACAGAAGTGGCCATTCATTTACAGTTATGTGATGCTTGCGTTGAAGTCTCCCCCCCTCCTCCCTAGCCTCCCCCTCCCCCCTAGCTCTCCCCCTCCCCCCCAGCCACCCCCTCCCCCCCCCTGCCAAGCCTCTCTCCTCCACACACGCCAGTGATAAAGAAGGAGCCTTGTGCCTGATACAGTCAAGCAGTGATGTCTAGTTTGGTGACTCTTTGGGGTTGTGTAAAATGTCGTGGATCACGCTGGCGGTGGATCACGGTGGTCGTGGATCACGCTGGCGGTGGATCACGGTGGTCGTGGATCACGCTGGCGGTGGATCACGGTGGTCGTGGATCACGCTGGCGGTGGATCACGCTGGTCGTGGATCACGGTGGCGGTGGATCACGGTGGCGGTGGATCACGCTGGTGGTGGATCACGGTGGCGGTGGATCACGGTGGTGGTGGATCACGCTGGTGGTGGATCACGGTGGTCGTGGATCACGGTGGTCGTGGATCACGCTGGTGGTGGATCACGGTGGTCGTGGATCACGCTGGTCGTGGATCACGCTGGTGGTGGATCACGGTGGCGGTGGATCACGGTGGTGGTGGATCACGCTGGTGGTGGATCACAGTGGCCACCACACACGCCAACTCCTTCACCGCCAAACTTGGGCCGGTTACCTGTTTTTTCTGGACACGGGACAGTGCACCATGATGACGCCTCACTGTCTGTCAGGACCTTGGCGTCTACCAGTCCCTCATTACCATTACCATGTAATGGTTCCTTACCATTACCCAGGGGCTCCTGTATTTCACTCTTAGTCTCTCTTCCAAACGTACATTCAATTTCCTTATTTTTCTTACACTGCCTTACCTCCATCCTTCCCTTCATCTCCTTACCTCCATCCTTCCCTTCATCTCCTTACCCCCGTCCTTCCCTTCATCTCCTTACCTCCATCCTTCCCTTCATCTCCTTACCCCCGTCCTTCCCTTCATCTCCTTACCTCCATCCTTCCCTTCATCTCCTTACCTCCATCCTTCCCTTCATCTCCTTACCTCCATCCTTCCCTTCATCTCCTTACCTCCATTATTATCTTCATTGACTCGACAGCTGTTCTTCATTCCACTCCCATTGGGCTGCACTCTCGTCCCTTCCCTTCCACTCAACCCTCCCCTTCCCCTCCACCGTCCTCTTTCCCTCCAAACTCCCCTTCCCCTCAACTCGCCCCTTCCCCTTCCCCTCCACTCGCCCCTTCCCCTCCCCATCCACTCCCCCCTTCCCCTCCCCATCCACTCCCCCCTTCCCCTCCCCATCCACTCCCCCCTTCCCCTCCACTCCTCCCTTCCCCTCCACTCCCCCCTTCCCCTCCACTCCCCCCTTCCCCTCCACTCCCCCCTTCCCCTCCACTCCCCCCTCCCCTCCACCATTCTTCTTGTGCCCTTCAACAACATCTTCAACTCGTCTGGTCTTCCTCGTGACGAAACGCTCACCTGTGGTGGTTGCAGGTGTGGAGGGGCTCGTGTTTTGTTGTGGGGAGGTGGGGGAGGGGGGTGTGGTAGAGGTGGGGGGGGTATGTTGTGGAGGTGGGGGGTGTGGGGTATGTTGTGGACCCCTGCCTGCCTGCCTGCCCCCTCCAGGGTGAGGTGGCAGGGTACAGCATGAGCGCTCCATACCCAACACCTGCCCGGCTTTTTCAACTGGTTAATGAACCAATTCTCTTCCTTCACACTGTGGCCCCACACTGGCTCTCGAGCCTCACCTAGAGGTGTGTGTACTACCCGCGGCCACCTTCTCTTACTCACCAGGTGAGTACTTATTCTGGGACTAATCATCGGGGTGGCTTGCTTCCACGACGCGTACTTCACCCTGTATCAAAGGCCTCGTTGGATACATGTGTCTCGTGTGTGCGTGTTTCCACTTCCCTCTCAACACCACCTCGTTCCCTCGTCTGGAAGAAACTTTCCTCATCCTCCTCGTTCATTTCCCCTCTGAATCTTATGACTTATTGTAATATTTCTGGTTATTCTCTTCCCTTTGTGTTAGGTAGAGTTCCCTCCACTCGTTCGTGTTGATCATTTGCCTCTTAACATATCTCTCGACTTTCTCTAGTTTTTCTTATACTTTACAACATATGGTGGCGCTGCATTTACTTCGCCAGGTCTGACGTACGTTGGGTTAATTTTTGTTTAACTAGTCTAATTGTGCCGGTACGTTCGGGCTTCAGCTCTTGGACGCATGTTCTTAATATTACATGTTGTGGGAAGCGTGTTATGAGTTTGTTAGTAGTGTGAGTGGCAGTTAGGGGTGAGGATCCCCCTGAGAAGGGTGGGCGGAGAATGAATGTGTGTGTGTGTGTGTGTGTGTGTGTGTGTGTGTGTGTGTGTGTGTGTGTGTGTGTGAAGGATTGGGGGGGGGGGTGGACGGGGGAGGGATGATTGTCAGGGGCAGGATGTGTTTAAGGGGGAGGGTGTTTGTGTGTGGTTGGGGGTGAGTGTGTGTATAGGTGTTGGTAAGGGCGTGTGGGTGCGGGCGTAGGGGCGTGTGTGTGTGTGGGCGGGGAGGAGGCAGGTGGAGGCAGCTGGGCGGCGGCAGCTTAAGGAGAGGAAGGAGGCATGTGTGCGCGTTAGGCCGCGTTTTTCTGTATCCGGCGGCCTCCCCTCAGGTGGGGGAGTGGGGGAGGCGTAGGTGTGAGCTCGTCTCTGTGCATCACTCCCTATAGTGGCACAGAGCGTGCACTCTGTGCCACCAGTACTCTACTAGTACTTTATTCTATGAGAAGGTGCTTGCTGGTACTATTTTGGCTCCTTGTTGCAGCGGTAATATGTGAATAGTTTATTTTCTGTCTACTTCTCCTCTTCCTCCCCCGTCCTCCTCTCGTCCTCCTCCTCTCGTCCTCTTCTTCTGTCCTTTCCTTTTCAGCTTCTCATCCTATCCTCCTGACGAGGTGGTGTCCCCGTACCACTAGCAGACACCGTTGACGGTGTGGGGCAGCACCGTAGCGGGTCCTGTTGACGGTGTGGGGCAGCACCGTAGCGGGTCCCGTTGACGGTGTGGGGCAGCACCGTAGCGGGTCCCGTTGACGGTGTGGGGCAGCACCGTCTCAGCGACCACTGTTGCCGTTGTGCGGGGGGCTGGGGGGGGGGGCTGGGAGCTCAGGTGACACTTGTGGTCACGTGGGAGAACCACGTGACGTTAATTGGGGGAACCTGTTTGTTGCTCCCTGTTGGCCGGTTGATGCTCCCTGTTGGCCGTTTGTTGCTCCCTGTTGGCCGGTTGATGCTCCCTGTTGGCCGTTTGTTGCTCCCTGTTGGCCGGTTGATGCTCCCTGTTGGCCGGTTGATGCTCCCTGTTGGCCGGTTGATGCTCCCTGTTGGCCGGTTGATGCTCCCTGTTGGCCGGTTGATGCTCCCTGTTGGCCGGTTGATGCTCCCTGTTGGCCGTTTGTTGCTCCCTGTTGGCCGGTTGATGCTCCCTGTTGGCCGGTTGATGCTCCCTGTTGGCCGGTTGATGCTCCCTGTTGGCCGGTTGATGCTCCCTGTTGGCCGGTTGATGCTCCCTGTTGGCCGGTTGATGCTCCCTGTTGGCCGGTTGATGCTCCCTGTTGGCCGGTTGATGCTCCCTGTTGGCCGGTTGATGCTCCCTGTTGGCCGGTTGATGCTCCCTGTTGGCCGTTTGTTGCTCCCTGTTGGCCGGTTGATGCTCCCTGTTGGCCTGTTGATGCTCCCTGTTGCCCGGTTGTTGCTCCCTGTCGCCCGTGCCGGTGTCACGCACCAGGGGGCCAGATTCACGAAGCAGTTACGCAAATACTTACGAACGTGTACATCTTTCCTCAATCTTTGACGGCTTTGGTTACATTTATTAAACAGTTTATAAGCATGATTTATTATTATAAACAGCCTCCTGGTGCTTCGCAGCTCATTAGTTATTTAATAATTGTAAACAAAGCCGCCAAAGATTGAGAAAAGATGAACAGGTTCCTAAGTGCTTGCGTAACTGCTTCGTGAATCTGGCCCCTGGCGTACAGTTGTCTGTGACTTGATATTTGAATCGTGAAAGACGGTCGTCGTTCTTCACGCGCGAAAAATGGAAGCGAAAGCCTGCCGAAAGTGACGTACTGGCTCCGTTTTCTGTTTTGGGTCCTCTGGTAGGTTAGGCGAGGACACTTTACATTGGCCCTTTTCTTGACGTTGGGAAATCTTAGACGGATGGCCCGGCTCATCCTCCCACCCATGTCTGACCCTCCCAGCTAAGTCCCACCCTCTTGTCCAGGCCCCACCCTCTTGTCCAGGGCCCACCCTCTTGTCCAGGCCCCACCCTCTTGTCCAGGCCCCACCCTCTTGTCCAGGGCCCACCCTCTTGTCCAGGCCCCACCCTCTTGTCCAGGCCCCACCTTCTTGTCCAGGCCCCACCCTCTTGTCCAGGGCCCACCCTCTTGTCCAGGCCCCACCCTCTTGTCCAGGCCCCACCCTCTTGTCCAGGCCCCACCCTCTTATCCAGGCCCCACCCTCTTATCCAGGCCCCACCCTCTTATCCAGTTCCCACCCTCTTATCCAGGTCCCACCCTCTTGTCCAGGCCCCACCCTCTTATCCAGGCCCCACCCTCTTATCCAGGTCCCACCCTCTTGTCCAGGCCCCCCCTCTTGTCCAGGCCCCCCCTCTTGTCCAGGCCCCCCCCCTCTTGTCCAGGCCCCACCCTCTTGTCCAGGCCCCACCCTCTTATCCAGGCCCCACCCTCTTGTCCAGGGCCCACCCTCTTATCCAGGCCCCACCCTCTTATCCAGGCCCCACCCTCTTGTCCAGGGCCCACCCTCTTATCCAGGCCCCACCCTCTTATCCAGGCCCCACCCTCTTATTCAGGTCCCACCCTCTTGTCCAGGCCCCCCCTCTTGTCCAGGCCCCACCCTCTTATCCAGGCCCCACCCTCTTATCCAGGCCCCACCCTCTTATCCAGGCCCCACCCTCTTATCCAGGCCCCACCCTCTTATCCAGGCCCCACCCTCTTATCCAGGCCCCACCCTCTTATCCAGGCCCCACCCTCTTATCCAGGCCCCACCCTCTTATCCAGGCCCCACCCTCTTATCCAGGCCCCACCCTCTTGTCCAGGCCCCACCCTCTTATCCAGGCCCCACCCTCTTGTCCAGGCCCCACCCTCTTGTCCAGGCCCCACCCTCTTGTCCAGGCCCCACCCTCTTGTCCAGGCCCCACCCTCTTATCCAGGCCCCACCCTCTTATCCAGGCCCCACCCTCTTGTCCAGGGCCCACCCTCTTGTCCAGGCCCCACCCTCTTGTCCAGGCCCCACCCTCTTGTCCAGGCCCCACCCTCTTGTCCAGGCCCCACCCTCTTGTTCAGGCCCCACCCTCTTGTCCAGGCCCCACCCTCTTGTCCAGGCCCCACCCTCTTGTCCAGGCCCCACCCTCTTGTCCAGGGCCCACCCTCTTGTCCAGGCCCCACCCTCTTGTCCAGGCCCCACCCTCTTGTCCAGGCCCCACCCTCTTGTCCAGGCCCCACCCTCTTGTCCAGGCCCCACCCTCTTGTCCAGGCCCCACCCTCTTGTCCAGGCCCCACCCTCTTATCCAGGCCCCACCCTCTTATCCAGGCCCCACCCTCTTGTCCAGGGCCCACCCTCTTGTCCAGGCCCCACCCTCTTGTCCAGGGCCCACCCTCTTGTCCAGGCCCCACCCTCTTGTCCAGGCCCCACCCTCTTGTCCAGGCCCCACCCTCTTGTCCAGGGCCCACCCTCTTGTCCAGGCCCCACCCTCTTGTCCAGGCCCCACCCTCTTGTCCAGGCCCCACCCTCTTGTCCAGGCCCCACCCTCTTGTCCAGGCCCCACCCTCTTATCCAGGCCCCACCCTCTTGTCCAGGCCCCACCCTCTTGTCCAGGCCCCACCCTCTTGTCCAGGCCCACCCTCTTGTCCAGGCCCCACCCTCTTGTCCAGGCCCCACCCTCTTGTCCAGGCCCCACCCTCTTGTCCAGGCCCCACCCTCTTATCCAGGCCCCACCCTCTTATCCAGGCCCCACCCTCTTGTCCAGGCCCCACCCTCTTGTCCAGGCCCCACCCTCTTGTCCAGGCCCAACCCTCTTGTCCAGGCCCCACCCTCTTGTCCAGGCCCCACCCTCTTATCCAGGCCCCACCCTCTTATCCAGGCCCCACCCTCTTGTCCAGGCCCCACCCTCTTATCCAGGCCCCACCCTCTTGTCCAGGCCCCACCCTCTTATCCAGGTCCCACCCTCTTGTCCAGGCCCCCCCTCTTGTCCAGGCCCCCCCTTCTTGTCCAGGCCCCCCCCTCTTGTCCAGGCCCCACCCTCTTGTCCAGGCCCCACCCTCTTATCCAGGCCCCACCCTCTTGTCCAGGGCCCACCCTCTTATCCAGGCCCCACCCTCTTATCCAGGCCCCACCCTCTTGTCCAGGGCCCACCCTCTTATCCAGGCCCCACCCTCTTATCCAGGCCCCACCCTCTTATTCAGGTCCCACCCTCTTGTCCAGGCCCCCCCTCTTGTCCAGGCCCCACCCTCTTATCCAGGCCCCACCCTCTTATCCAGGCCCCACCCTTTTATCCAGGCCCCACCCTCTTATCCAGGCCCCACCCTCTTATCCAGGCCCCACCCTCTTATCCAGGCCCCACCCTCTTATCCAGGCCCCACCCTCTTATCCAGGCCCCACCCTCTTGTCCAGGCCCCACCCTCTTATCCAGGCCCCACCCTCTTGTCCAGGCCCCACCCTCTTGTCCAGGCCCCACCCTCTTGTCCAGGCCCCACCCTCTTGTCCAGGCCCCACCCTCTTATCCAGGCCCCACCCTCTTGTCCAGGCCCCACCCTCTTGTCCAGGCCCCACCCTCTTGTTCAGGCCCCACCCTCTTGTCCAGGCCCCACCCTCTTGTCCAGGCCCCACCCTCTTATCCAGGCCCCACCCTCTTGTCCAGGGCCCACCCTCTTGTCCAGGCCCCACCCTCTTGTCCAGGCCCCACCCTCTTGTCCAGGCCCCACCCTCTTGTCCAGGCCCCACCCTCTTATCCAGGCCCCACCCTCTTATCCAGGCCCCACCCTCTTGTCCAGGCCCCACCCTCTTGTCCAGGCCCCACCCTCTTGTCCAGGCCCACCCTCTTGTCCAGGCCCCACCCTCTTGTCCAGGCCCCACCCTCTTGTCCAGGCCCCACCCTCTTGTCCAGGCCCCACCCTCTTATCCAGGCCCCACCCTCTTATCCAGGCCCCACCCTCTTGTCCAGGCCCCACCCTCTTGTCCAGGCCCCACCCTCTTGTCCAGGCCCAACCCTCTTGTCCAGGCCCCACCCTCTTGTCCAGGCCCCACCCTCTTATCCAGGCCCCACCCTCTTATCCAGGCCCCACCCTCTTGTCCAGGCCCCACCCTCTTATCCAGGCCCCACCCTCTTGTCCAGGCCCCACCCTCTTATCCAGGTCCCACCCTCTTGTCCAGGCCCCCCCTCTTGTCCAGGCCCCCCCCCTCTTGTCCAGGCCCCCCCCTCTTGTCCAGGCCCCACCCTCTTGTCCAGGCCCCACCCTCTTATCCAGGCCCCACCCTCTTGTCCAGGGCCCACCCTCTTATCCAGGCCCCACCCTCTTATCCAGGCCCCACCCTCTTGTCCAGGGCCCACCCTCTTATCCAGGCCCCACCCTCTTATCCAGGCCCCACCCTCTTATTCAGGTCCCACCCTCTTGTCCAGGCCCCCCCTCTTGTCCAGGCCCCACCCTCTTATCCAGGCCCCACCCTCTTATCCAGGCCCCACCCTTTTATCCAGGCCCCACCCTCTTATCCAGGCCCCACCCTCTTATCCAGGCCCCACCCTCTTATCCAGGCCCCACCCTCTTATCCAGGCCCCACCCTCTTGTCCAGGCCCCACCCTCTTGTCCAGGCCCCACCCTCTTGTCCAGGCCCCACCCTCTTGTCCAGGCCCCACCCTCTTGTCCAGGCCCCACCCTCTTGTCCAGGCCCCACCCTCTTATCCAGGCCCCACCCT
The DNA here is from genome assembly GCF_040958095.1 of Procambarus clarkii. NCBI lineage: Eukaryota > Metazoa > Arthropoda > Malacostraca > Decapoda > Cambaridae > Procambarus > Procambarus clarkii. Next base: position 2,589,532 of record NC_091176.1, read on the forward strand.
CTTGTCCAGGCCCCACCCTCTTGTCCAGGCCCCACCCTCTTATCCAGGCCCCACCCTCTTGTCCAGGCCCCACCCTCTTATCCAGGCCCCACCCTCTTATCCAGGCCCCACCCTCTTGTCCAGGCCCCACCCTCTTATCCAGGCCCCACCCTCTTGTCCAGGCCCCACCCTCTTATCCAGGTCCCACCCTCTTGTCCAGGCCCCCCCTCTTGTCCAGGCCCCCCCTTCTTGTCCAGGCCCCCCCCTCTTGTCCAGGCCCCACCCTCTTGTCCAGGCCCCACCCTCTTATCCAGGCCCCACCCTCTTGTCCAGGGCCCACCCTCTTATCCAGGCCCCACCCTCTTATCCAGGCCCCACCCTCTTGTCCAGGGCCCACCCTCTTATCCAGGCCCCACCCTCTTATCCAGGCCCCACCCTCTTATTCAGGTCCCACCCTCTTGTCCAGGCCCCCCCTCTTGTCCAGGCCCCACCCTCTTATCCAGGCCCCACCCTCTTATCCAGGCCCCACCCTTTTATCCAGGCCCCACCCTCTTATCCAGGCCCCACCCTCTTATCCAGGCCCCACCCTCTTATCCAGGCCCCACCCTCTTATCCAGGCCCCACCCTCTTATCCAGGCCCCACCCTCTTGTCCAGGCCCCACCCTCTTATCCAGGCCCCACCCTCTTGTCCAGGCCCCACCCTCTTGTCCAGGCCCCACCCTCTTGTCCAGGCCCCACCCTCTTGTCCAGGCCCCACCCTCTTATCCAGGCCCCACCCTCTTGTCCAGGGCCCACCCTCTTATCCAGGCCCCACCCTCTTATCCAGGCCCCACCCTCTTATTCAGGTCCCACCCTCTTGTCCAGGCCCCCCCTCTTGTCCAGGCCCCACCCTCTTATCCAGGCCCCACCCTCTTATCCAGGCCCCACCCTCTTATCCAGGCCCCACCCTCTTATCCAGGCCCCACCCTCTTATCCAGGCCCCACCCTCTTATCCAGGCCCCACCCTCTTATCCAGGCCCCACCCTCTTATCCAGGCCCCACCCTCTTATCCAGGCCCCACCCTCTTGTCCAGGCCCCACCCTCTTATCCAGGCCCCACCCTCTTGTCCAGGCCCCACCCTCTTGTCCAGGCCCCACCCTCTTGTCCAGGCCCCACCCTCTTGTCCAGGCCCCACCCTCTTGTCCAGGCCCCACCCTCTTATCCAGGCCCCACCCTCTTATCCAGGCCCCACCCTCTTGTCCAGGGCCCACCCTCTTGTCCAGGCCCCACCCTCTTGTCCAGGCCCCACCCTCTTGTCCAGGCCCCACCCTCTTGTCCAGGCCCCACCCTCTTGTTCAGGCCCCACCCTCTTGTCCAGGCCCCACCCTCTTGTCCAGGCCCCACCCTCTTGTCCAGGCCCCACCCTCTTGTCCAGGCCCCACCCTCTTGTCCAGGCCCCACCCTCTTGTCCAGGCCCCACCCTCTTGTCCAGGCCCCACCCTCTTGTCCAGGCCCCACCCTCTTGTCCAGGCCCCACCCTCTTGTCCAGGCCCCACCCTCTTGTCCAGGCCCCACCCTCTTGTCCAGGCCCCACCCTCTTATCCAGGCCCCACCCTCTTATCCAGGCCCCACCCTCTTGTCCAGGGCCCACCCTCTTGTCCAGGCCCCACCCTCTTGTCCAGGGCCCACCCTCTTGTCCAGGCCCCACCCTCTTGTCCAGGCCCCACCCTCTTGTCCAGGCCCCACCCTCTTGTCCAGGGCCCACCCTCTTGTCCAGGCCCCACCCTCTTGTCCAGGCCCCACCCTCTTGTCCAGGCCCCACCCTCTTGTCCAGGCCCCACCCTCTTGTCCAGGCCCCACCCTCTTATCCAGGCCCCACCCTCTTGTCCAGGCCCCACCCTCTTGTCCAGGCCCCACCCTCTTGTCCAGGCCCACCCTCTTGTCCAGGCCCCACCCTCTTGTCCAGGCCCCACCCTCTTGTCCAGGCCCCACCCTCTTGTCCAGGCCCCACCCTCTTATCCAGGCCCCACCCTCTTATCCAGGCCCCACCCTCTTGTCCAGGCCCCACCCTCTTGTCCAGGCCCCACCCTCTTGTCCAGGCCCAACCCTCTTGTCCAGGCCCCACCCTCTTGTCCAGGCCCCACCCTCTTATCCAGGCCCCACCCTCTTATCCAGGCCCCACCCTCTTGTCCAGGCCCCACCCTCTTATCCAGGCCCCACCCTCTTGTCCAGGCCCCACCCTCTTATCCAGGTCCCACCCTCTTGTCCAGGCCCCCCCTCTTGTCCAGGCCCCCCCTTCTTGTCCAGGCCCCCCCCTCTTGTCCAGGCCCCACCCTCTTGTCCAGGCCCCACCCTCTTATCCAGGCCCCACCCTCTTGTCCAGGGCCCACCCTCTTATCCAGGCCCCACCCTCTTATCCAGGCCCCACCCTCTTGTCCAGGGCCCACCCTCTTATCCAGGCCCCACCCTCTTATCCAGGCCCCACCCTCTTATTCAGGTCCCACCCTCTTGTCCAGGCCCCCCCTCTTGTCCAGGCCCCACCCTCTTATCCAGGCCCCACCCTCTTATCCAGGCCCCACCCTTTTATCCAGGCCCCACCCTCTTATCCAGGCCCCACCCTCTTATCCAGGCCCCACCCTCTTATCCAGGCCCCACCCTCTTATCCAGGCCCCACCCTCTTATCCAGGCCCCACCCTCTTGTCCAGGCCCCACCCTCTTATCCAGGCCCCACCCTCTTGTCCAGGCCCCACCCTCTTGTCCAGGCCCCACCCTCTTGTCCAGGCCCCACCCTCTTGTCCAGGCCCCACCCTCTTATCCAGGCCCCACCCTCTTGTCCAGGCCCCACCCTCTTGTCCAGGCCCCACCCTCTTGTTCAGGCCCCACCCTCTTGTCCAGGCCCCACCCTCTTGTCCAGGCCCCACCCTCTTATCCAGGCCCCACCCTCTTGTCCAGGGCCCACCCTCTTGTCCAGGCCCCACCCTCTTGTCCAGGCCCCACCCTCTTGTCCAGGCCCCACCCTCTTGTCCAGGCCCCACCCTCTTATCCAGGCCCCACCCTCTTATCCAGGCCCCACCCTCTTGTCCAGGCCCCACCCTCTTGTCCAGGCCCCACCCTCTTGTCCAGGCCCACCCTCTTGTCCAGGCCCCACCCTCTTGTCCAGGCCCCACCCTCTTGTCCAGGCCCCACCCTCTTGTCCAGGCCCCACCCTCTTATCCAGGCCCCACCCTCTTATCCAGGCCCCACCCTCTTGTCCAGGCCCCACCCTCTTGTCCAGGCCCCACCCTCTTGTCCAGGCCCAACCCTCTTGTCCAGGCCCCACCCTCTTGTCCAGGCCCCACCCTCTTATCCAGGCCCCACCCTCTTATCCAGGCCCCACCCTCTTGTCCAGGCCCCACCCTCTTATCCAGGCCCCACCCTCTTGTCCAGGCCCCACCCTCTTATCCAGGTCCCACCCTCTTGTCCAGGCCCCCCCTCTTGTCCAGGCCCCCCCCCTCTTGTCCAGGCCCCCCCCTCTTGTCCAGGCCCCACCCTCTTGTCCAGGCCCCACCCTCTTATCCAGGCCCCACCCTCTTGTCCAGGGCCCACCCTCTTATCCAGGCCCCACCCTCTTATCCAGGCCCCACCCTCTTGTCCAGGGCCCACCCTCTTATCCAGGCCCCACCCTCTTATCCAGGCCCCACCCTCTTATTCAGGTCCCACCCTCTTGTCCAGGCCCCCCCTCTTGTCCAGGCCCCACCCTCTTATCCAGGCCCCACCCTCTTATCCAGGCCCCACCCTTTTATCCAGGCCCCACCCTCTTATCCAGGCCCCACCCTCTTATCCAGGCCCCACCCTCTTATCCAGGCCCCACCCTCTTATCCAGGCCCCACCCTCTTGTCCAGGCCCCACCCTCTTGTCCAGGCCCCACCCTCTTGTCCAGGCCCCACCCTCTTGTCCAGGCCCCACCCTCTTGTCCAGGCCCCACCCTCTTGTCCAGGCCCCACCCTCTTATCCAGGCCCCACCCTCTTGTCCAGGCCCCACCCTCTTGTCCAGGCCCCACCCTCTTATCCAGGCCCCACCCTCTTGTCCAGGCCCCACCCTCTTATCCAGGCCCCACCCTCTTATCCAGGCCCCACCCTCTTGTCCAGGCCCCACCCTCTTATCCAGGCCCCACCCTCTTGTCCAGGCCCCACCCTCTTATCCAGGTCCCACCCTCTTGTCCAGGCCCCCCCTCTTGTCCAGGCCCCCCCTTCTTGTCCAGGCCCCCCCCTCTTGTCCAGGCCCCACCCTCTTGTCCAGGCCCCACCCTCTTATCCAGGCCCCACCCTCTTGTCCAGGGCCCACCCTCTTATCCAGGCCCCACCCTCTTATCCAGGCCCCACCCTCTTGTCCAGGGCCCACCCTCTTATCCAGGCCCCACCCTCTTATCCAGGCCCCACCCTCTTATTCAGGTCCCACCCTCTTGTCCAGGCCCCCCCTCTTGTCCAGGCCCCACCCTCTTATCCAGGCCCCACCCTCTTATCCAGGCCCCACCCTTTTATCCAGGCCCCACCCTCTTATCCAGGCCCCACCCTCTTATCCAGGCCCCACCCTCTTATCCAGGCCCCACCCTCTTATCCAGGCCCCACCCTCTTATCCAGGCCCCACCCTCTTATCCAGGCCCCACCCTCTTGTCCAGGCCCCACCCTCTTATCCAGGCCCCACCCTCTTGTCCAGGCCCCACCCTCTTGTCCAGGCCCCACCCTCTTGTCCAGGCCCCACCCTCTTGTCCAGGCCCCACCCTCTTATCCAGGCCCCACCCTCTTGTCCAGGCCCCACCCTCTTGTCCAGGCCCCACCCTCTTGTTCAGGCCCCACCCTCTTGTCCAGGCCCCACCCTCTTGTCCAGGCCCCACCCTCTTATCCAGGCCCCACCCTCTTGTCCAGGGCCCACCCTCTTGTCCAGGCCCCACCCTCTTGTCCAGGCCCCACCCTCTTGTCCAGGCCCCACCCTCTTGTCCAGGCCCCACCCTCTTATCCAGGCCCCACCCTCTTATCCAGGCCCCACCCTCTTGTCCAGGCCCCACCCTCTTGTCCAGGGCCCCACCCTCTTGTCCAGGCCCACCCTCTTGTCCAGGCCCCACCCTCTTGTCCAGGCCCCACCCTCTTGTCCAGGCCCCACCCTCTTGTCCAGGCCCCACCCTCTTATCCAGGCCCCACCCTCTTATCCAGGCCCCACCCTCTTGTCCAGGCCCCACCCTCTTGTCCAGGCCCCACCCTCTTGTCCAGGCCCAACCCTCTTGTCCAGGCCCCACCCTCTTGTCCAGGCCCCACCCTCTTATCCAGGCCCCACCCTCTTATCCAGGCCCCACCCTCTTGTCCAGGCCCCACCCTCTTATCCAGGCCCCACCCTCTTGTCCAGGCCCCACCCTCTTATCCAGGTCCCACCCTCTTGTCCAGGCCCCCCCTCTTGTCCAGGCCCCCCCCCTCTTGTCCAGGCCCCCCCCCTCTTGTCCAGGCCCCACCCTCTTGTCCAGGCCCCACCCTCTTATCCAGGCCCCACCCTCTTGTCCAGGGCCCACCCTCTTATCCAGGCCCCACCCTCTTATCCAGGCCCCACCCTCTTGTCCAGGGCCCACCCTCTTATCCAGGGCCCCACCCTCTTATCCAGGCCCCACCCTCTTATTCAGGTCCCACCCTCTTGTCCAGGCCCCCCCTCTTGTCCAGGCCCCACCCTCTTATCCAGGCCCCACCCTCTTATCCAGGCCCCACCCTTTTATCCAGGCCCCACCCTCTTATCCAGGCCCCACCCTCTTATCCAGGCCCCCACCCTCTTATCCAGGCCCCACCCTCTTATCCAGGCCCCACCCTCTTATCCAGGCCCCCACCCTCTTGTCCAGGCCCCACCCTCTTATCCAGGCCCCACCCTCTTGTCCAGGCCCCACCCTCTTGTCCAGGCCCCACCCTCTTGTCCAGGCCCCACCCTCTTGTCCAGGCCCCACCCTCTTATCCAGGCCCCACCCTCTTGTCCAGGCCCCACCCTCTTGTCCAGGCCCCACCCTCTTGTTCAGGCCCCACCCTCTTGTCCAGGCCCCACCCTCTTGTCCAGGCCCCACCCTCTTATCCAGGCCCCACCCTCTTGTCCAGGGCCCACCCTCTTGTCCAGGCCCCACCCTCTTGTCCAGGCCCCACCCTCTTGTCCAGGCCCCACCCTCTTGTCCAGGCCCCACCCTCTTGTCCAGGCCCCACCCTCTTGTCCAGGCCCCCACCCTCTTGTCCAGGCCCCACCCCTCTTATCCAGGCCCCACCCTCTTATCCAGGCCCCACCCTCTTGTCCAGGGCCCACCCTCTTGTCCAGGCCCCACCCTCTTGTCCAGGGCCCACCCTCTTGTCCAGGCCCCACCCTCTTGTCCAGGCCCCACCCTCTTGTCCAGGCCCCACCCTCTTGTCCAGGCCCACCCTCTTGTCCAGGCCCCACCCTCTTGTCCAGGCCCCACCCTCTTATCCAGGCCCCACCCTCTTATCCAGGCCCCACCCTCTTGTCCAGGCCCCACCCTCTTGTCCAGGCCCCACCCTCTTGTCCAGGCCCAACCTTGTCAGGCCCCACCTCTGTCCAGGCCCCACCCTCTTATCCAGGCCCCACCCTCTTATCCAGGCCCCACACCCTCTTGTCCAGGCCCCACCCTCTTATCCAGGTCCCACCCTCTTGTCCAGGCCCCACCCTCTTATCCAGGCCCCACCCTCTTATCCAGGCCCCACCCTCTTATCCAGGCCCCACCCTCTTATCCAGGCCCCACCCTTTTATCCAGGCCCCACCCTCTTATCCAGGCCCCACCCTCTTATCCAGGCCCCACCCTCTTATCCAAGCCCCACCCTCTTGTCCAGGCCCCACCCTCTTATCCAGGCCCCACCCTCTTGTCCAGGCCCCACCCTCTTGTCCAGGCCCCACCCTCTTGTCCAGGCTCCACCCTCTTATCCAGGCCCCACCCTCTTATCCAGGCCCCACCCTCTTATCCAGGCCCCACCCTCTTATCCAGGCCCCTCCCTCTTATCCAGGCCCCATCCTCTTATCCAGGCCCCACCCTCTTATCCAGGCCCCACCCTCTTATCCAGGCCCCACCCTCTTGTCCAGGCCCCACCCTCTTGTCCAGGCCCCACCCTCTTATCCAGGCCCCACCCTCTTATCCAGGCCCCACCCTCTTGTCCAGGCCCCACCCTCTTGTCCAGGCCCCACCCTCTTGTCCAGGCCCAACCCTCTTGTCCAGGCCCCACCCTCTTGTCCAGGCCCCACCCTCTTATCCAGGCCCCCACCCTCTTATCCAGGCCCCACCCTCTTGTCCAGGCCCCACCCTCTTATCCAGGCCCCACCCTCTTGTCCAGGCCCCACCCTCTATTCCAGGCCCCACCCTCTTATCCAGGCCCCACCCTCATTATCCAGGCCCCACCCTCTTATCCAGGCCCCACCCTTTTATCCAGGCCCCACCCTCTTATCCAGGCCCCACCCTCTTATCCAGGCCCCACCCTCTTATCCAGGCCCCACCCTCTTGTCCAGGCCCCACCCTCTTATCCAGGCCCCACCCTCTGTCCAGGCCCCACCCTCTTGTCCAGGCCCCACCCTCTTGTCCAGGGCTCCACCCTCTTATCCAGGCCCCACCCTCTTATCCAGGCCCCACCTTCTTATCCAGGCCCCACCCTCTTATCCAGGCCCTCCCTCTTATCCAGGCCCCATCCTCTTATCCAGGCCCCACCCTCTTATCCAGCCCCACCCTCTTATCCAGGCCCCACCCTCTTGTCCAGGCCCCACCCTCTTGTCCAGGCCCCACCCTCTTATCCAGGCCCCACCCTCTTATCCAGGCCCCACCCTCTTCGTCAGGCCCCCACCCTCTTGTCCAGGGCCCACCCTCTTGTCCAGGCCCCACCCTCTTGTCCAGGCCCCACCCTCTTGTCCAGGGCCCACCCTCTTGTCCAGGGCCCCACCCTCTTATCCAGGCCCCACCCTCTTATTCCAGGCCCCACCTTCTTATCCAGGCCCCACCCTCTTATCCAGGCCCTCCCTCTTATCCAGGCCCCACCCTCTTATCCAGGCCCCACCCTCTTGTCCAGGCCCCACCCTCTTGTCCAGGCCCCACCCTCTTATCCAGGCCCCACCCTCTTATCCAGGCCCCACCCTCTTGTCCAGGCCCCACCCTCTTATCCAGGCCCCACCCTCTTGTCCAGGCCCCACCCTCTTGTCCAGGCCCCACCCTCTTGTCCAGGCTCCACCCTCTTATCCAGGCCCCACCCTCTTATCCAGGCCCCACCTTCTTATCCAGGCCCCACCCTCTTATCCAGGCCCCTCCCTCTTATCCAGGCCCCATCCTCTTATCCAGGCCCCACCCTCTTATCCAGGCCCCACCCTCTTATCCAGGCCCCACCCTCTTGTCCAGGCCCCACCCTCTTGTCCAGGCCCCACCCTCTTATCCAGGCCCCACCCTCTTATCCAGGCCCCACCCTCTTGTCCAGTCCCCACCCTCTTGTCCAGGGCCCACCCTCTTGTCCAGGCCCCCACCCTCTTGTCCAGGGCCCACCCTCTTGTCCAGGGCCCACCCTCTTGTCCAGGCCCCACCCTCTTATCCAGGCCCCACCCTCTTATCCAGGCCCCAACCTTCTTATCCAGGCCCCACCCTCTTATCCAGGCCCCTCCCTCTTATCCAGGCCCCATCCTCTTATCCAGGCCCACCCTCTTATCCAGGCCCCACCCTCTTATCCAGGCCCCACCCTCTGTCCAGGCCCCACCCTCTTGTCCAGGCCCCACCCCTCTATCCAGGCCCCACCCTCTTATCCAGGCCCCACCCTCTTGTCCAGGCCCCACCCTCTTGTCCAGGCCCCCACCCTCTTGTCCAGGGCCCACCCTCTTGTCCAGGCCCCACCCTCTTGTCCAGGCCCCACCCTCTTATCCAGGCCCCACCCTCTTGTCCAGGGCCCACCCTCTTGTCCAGGCCCCACCCTCTTGTCCAGGCCCCACCCTCTTGTCCAGGCCCCACCCTCTTGTCCAGGCCCCACCCTCTTGTCCAGGCCCCACCCTCTTGTCCAGGCCCCCACCCTCTTGTCCAGGCCCCACCCTCTTGTCCAGGCCCCACCCTCTTGTCCAGGCCCCACCCTCTTATCCAGGCCCCACCCTCTTGTCCAGGGCCCACCCTCTTGTCCAGGCCCCACCCTCTTGTCCAGGCCCCACCCTCTTGTCCAGGCCCCACCCTCTTATCCAGGCCCCACCCTCTTATCCAGGCCCAACCCTCTTGTCCAGGGCCCACCCTCTTGTCCAGGCCCCCACCCTCTTGTCCAGGCCCCACCCTCTTGTCCAGGCCCCACCCTCTTGTCCAGGCCCCACCCTCTTATCCAGGCCCCACCCCTCTTATCCAGGCCCCACCCTCTTGTCCAGGGCCCACCCTCTTGTCCAGGCCCCACCCTCTTGTTCCAGGCCCCACCCTCTTGTCCAGGCCAACCCTCTTGTCCAGGCCCCACCCTCTTGTCCAGGCCCCACCCTCTTGTCCAGGCCCCACCCTCTTATCCAGGCCCCACCCTCTTATCCAGGCCCCACCCTCTTATCCAGGCCCCACCCTCTTATCCAGGCCCCACCCTCTATCCAGGCCCCCACCCTCTTGTCCAGCCCCACCCTCTTGTCCAGGCCCCACCCTCTTATCCAGGCCCCACCCTCTTATCCAGGCCCCACCCTCTTGTCCAGGCCCCACCCTCTTGTCCAGGCCCCACCCTCTTGTCCAGGCCCCACCCTCTTGTCCAGGCCCCACCCTCTTGTCCAGGCCCCACCCTCTTGTCCAGGCCCCACCCTCTTGTCCAGGCCCCACCCTCTTATCCAGGCCCCACCCTCTTGTCCAGGGCCCACCCTCTTGTCCAGGCCCCACCCTCTTGTCCAGGCCCCACCCTCTTGTCCAGGCCCAACCCTCTTGTCCAGGCCCCACCCTCTTGTCCAGGCCCCACCCTCTTATCCAGGCCCCACCCTCTTATCCAGGCCCCACCCTCTTATCCAGGCCCCACCCTCTTGTCCAGGCCCCACCCTCTTATCCAGGCCCCACCCTCTTGTCCAGGCCCCACCCTCTTGTCCAGGCCCCACCCTCTTATCCAGGCCCCACCCTCTTATCCAGGCCCCACCCTCTTGTCCAGGCCCCACCCTCTTGTCCAGGCCCCACCCTCTTATGCAGGCCCCACCCTCTTGTCCAGGGCCCACCCTCTTGTCCAGGCCCCACCCTCTTGTCCAGGCCCCACCCTCTTGTCCAGGCCCCACCCTCTTGTCCAGGCCCCACCCTCTTGTCCAGGCCCCACCCTCTTGTCCAGGCCCCACCCTCTTGTCCAGGCCCCACCCTCTTGTCCAGGCCCCACCCTCTTGTCCAGGCCCCACCCTCTTGTCCAGGCCCCACCCTCTTATCCAGGCCCCACCCTCTTATCCAGGCCCCACCCTCTTATCCAGGGCCCCACCCTCTTATCCAGGCCCCACCCTCTTATCCAGGCCCCACCCTCTTGTCCAGGCCCCACCCTCTTGTCCAGGCCCCACCCTCTTGTCCAGGCCCCACCCTCTTGTCCAGGCCCCACCCTCTTGTCCAGGGCCCCACCCTCTTGTCCAGGCCCCACCCTCTTGTCCATGCCCCACCCTCTTGTCCAGGCCCCACCCTCTTGTCCAGGCCCCACCCTCTTGTCCAGGCCCCACCCTCTTATCCAGGCCCCACCCTCTTGTCCAGGCCCCACCCTCTTGTCCAGGCCCCCCCTCTTGTCCAGGCCCCACCCTCTTGTCCAGGCCCCACCCTCTTGTCCAGGCCCCACCCTCTTGTCCAGGCCCCACCCTCTTATCCAAGCCCCACCCTCTTATCCAAACCTGCTTCTAAAAGCCTGGCCCCCTATCTTCCCATCCTCTGCTTCATCCATTATCCGGAATGTCACTTACTCCCCCCCCCCCCTTCCCTACACACACACACACACACACACACACACACACACACACACACATATAGACAGTGTCAGGAAGCAAAAATGGCCAGCAGGCGGGAGTGGAGGAAGTACAGAAGACAAAGAACAGAGGACAACAGAAGCAGATACAACAGAGCTAGGAACGATTACATTAACATAAGACGAACATCGGAAAGGGACTATGAGAACGATATTGCAATCAAAGCGAAAAAACAACCTAAGTTACTACACAGTCATATAAGAAGAAAAATGTCGGTGAACGACCAAGTGACAAGACTAAGGAAGACAGAGGGGGCATATACTGAAAGTGACAAGGAAATCTGCGAGGCACTGAATGCCAGTTTCCATGGAGTGTTCACTACCGAGCCTGAGCAGCTCCCATTGTTGGAAGGGGTTACCCTAGATGAAAGACTATCAGATATAGAGGTGACAGCAGAGGAGGTAATGAAACAGTTGACAACTCTAGATGCAACTAAAGCAGTTGGACCAGACAAAGTATCACCGTGGATACTAAAAGAAGCAGCACAGGCCCTCAGCGTGCCTCTGGCAATGATCTTTAATGAGTCACTTATGTCAGGAGAATTGCCCAGTTGCTGGAAGAAGGCAAATGTCGTGCCGATCTTCAAGAAAGGAGATAGGGAGGAGGCACTTAACTACAGACCTGTATCACTGACAAGCATCCCCTGTAAAATACTGGAAAGAATAATTAGGCTACGACTGGTTGCACACCTGGAGAACATTAGGTTTGTGAACAAACATCAACATGGGTTCTGGACAGGGAAATCGTGCCTAACAAACCTTCTGGAATTCTATGATAAAATAACGAGGATAAGACAGGACAGAGATGGTTGGGCAGACTGCATATTTCTGGACTGCCAAAAAAGCCTTTGATACAGTACCGCACATGAGACTGCTGTTCAAGCTCGAGAGGCAGGCGGGGGTGGGGGGAAAGGTCCTAGAATGGATAAGGAACTACCTAACAGGAAGGAGCCAAAGAGTTACGGTAAGGGGCGAGAAGTCGGACTGGCGAACAGTAACAAGTGGAGTACCACAAGGATCGGTGCTGGGACCAATTCTATTTCTTGTGTATGTTAACGACATGTTTACAGGCGTAGAGTCCTACATGTCGATGTTTGCGGATGATGCAAAGTTGATGAGAAGAGTTGTGACAGATGAGGATTGCAGGATCCTCCAAGAGGACCTGAACAGATTGCAGAGATGGTCAGAGAAATGGCTACTAGAATTCAACACGAGCAAATGTAAAGTTATGGAAATGGGACTAGGAGATAGGAGACCAAAGGGACAGTACACAATGAAGGGGAACAGCCTACCTGTAACGACGCGTGAAAGAGACCTGGGGGTGGACGTAACACCTAATCTATCTCCTGAGGCACATATTAATAGGATAACGACAGCAGCGTACTCTACACTGGCAAAAGTTAGAACATCATTCAGAAACCTAAGTAAGGAGGCATTTAGGGCGCTTTACACTGCCTACGTAAGGCCAGTCTTAGAGTATGCCGCCTCATCATGGAGTCCCCATCTGAAGAAGCATATAATGAAACTGGAAAAGGTTCAGAGGTTTGCAACGAGACTCGTCCCAGAGCTACGAGGGATGGGGTATGAAGAGCGCCTGAGGGAACTGTGCCTTACGACACTAGAAAGAAGAAGGGAGAGGGGGGACATGATAGGAACGTATAAGATACTCAGAGGAATTGACAGAGTGGACATAGACGAAATGTTCACACGGAATAGTAACAGAACGAGAGGACATGGATGGAAGCTTGAAACTCAGATGAGTCACAGAGATGTAAGGAAGTTTTCTTTTAGCGTGAGAGTAGTGGGGAAATGGAATGCACTTCAGGAACAGGTTGTGGAAGCAAATACTATTCATAATTTTAAAACCAGGTATGATAGGGAAATGGGACAGGAGTCATTGCTGTAAACAACCGATGCTCGAAAGGCGGGATCCAAGAGTCAATGCTCGATCCTGCAAGCACATATAGGTGAGTACATATAGGTGAGTACACACACACACACACACACACACACAGGGGGTCTGGTAGCTGTGTGGATAGCGTGTAGGACTCGTAATTCTGTGGTCCGGGTTGGATTCCAGGAGCAGGCAGAAACAAATGGGCAAAAGTTTTTCACCCTGATTCCTCTGTTACCTATCAGTAAATAGGTACCTGGGAGTTATCCAGCTGCTACGGGCTGCTTCCTGGGTGTGTGTGTGGGGGGAGGGATGAGTTAGTATAGTTAGTAACAGTTGATTGACAGTTGAGAGGCGGGACCAAAGAGCCGAAGCTCAACCGTACAAGCACAACTCAGTGAGCACACGGGGGACCGCGCACTCTACCACCAGGGGCCAGACACCACAGTGACAGCGTGGCGCGCGACAATGAAGAATCTCTACCGAGCTTAAACCTTCCTCGGCAACACTATTTCGTCCGGGACCCTTGGCGGGAGACGGGGCGCGGGGAGGGAGGGCGTGGGAGACGGGGCGTTAGAGACGGGGCGTGGGGAGGGGAGGGTGTGGGAGACGGGGCGTGGGGAGGGAAGGGCGCGGGAGACGGGGCTGTGGGGAGGGGAGGGCGCGGGAGACGGGGCGTGGGAGACGGCGCGGGGAGGGGAGGGCGTGGGAGACGGGGCATGGGGAGGGGAGGGTGCGGGAGACGGGGCGTGGGGAGGGGAGGGCGCGGGAGACGGGGCGTGGGAGACGGCGCGGGGAGGGGAGGGCGTGGGAGACGGGGCATGGGGAGGGGAGGGTGCGGGAGACGGGGCGTGGGGAGGGGAGGGCGTGGGTGACGGGACCTGGGAGACAGGGCGCGGGGAGGGCGCGGGAGACAGGGCGTGGGGAGGGGAGGGCGCGGGAGACGGGGCGTGGGGAGGGGAGGGCGCGAGAGACGGGGCGTGGAGAGGGGAGGGCGCGGGAGACGGGGCATGGGGAGGGGGAGGGCGTGGGAGACGGGGTGCGAAGAGGGGAGGGCGTGGGAGACGGGGCGTGGGGAGGGGAGGGCGCGGGAGACGGGGCGTGGGGAGGGGAGGGCGCGAGAGACGGGGCGTGGAGAGGGGAGGGCGCGGGAGACGGGGCATGGGGAGGGGGAGGGCGTGGGAGACGGGGTGCGAAGAGGGGAGGGCGTGGGAGACGGGGCGTGGGGAGGGGAGGGCGCGGGAGACGGGGCGTGGGGAGGGGAGGGCGCTGGAGACGGGGCGCGGGGAGGGGAGGGGAGGGCGTGGGAGACGGGGCGCGGGGAGGGGAGGGCGTGGGAGACGGGGTGCGAGGAGGGGAGGGCGCGGGAGACGGGACGCGGGGAGGGGAGGGGAGGGGAGGGCGCGGGAGACGGGGCGCGGGGAGGGGAGGGGAGGGGAGGGCGCGGGAGACGGGGCGCGGGGAGGGGAGGGGAGGGCGTGGGAGACGGGGCGCGGGGAGGGGAGGGCGTGGGAGACGGGGTGCGAGGAGGGGAGGGCGCGGGAGACGGGACGCGGGGAGGGGAGGGGAGGGGAGGGCGCGGGAGACGGGACGCGGGGAGGGCGTGGGAGACGGGGCGCGGGGAGAGGAGGTAGAAGAAAATGACAGAAAACGAGAGGGAAAGAGGAAGGAAGATGCTTGAGGAACTCGAGCAACTAATTAGTTGATAACGAGTATTGTCACCAGAACATCAGCCTTTAAGTCCAAGCTTATCAGGCGCATCAGTGCAGTTACCGCCGGGGGCTGTGTTTACACATGTGCAAATGGGTCGGGAGAGTTGTTATTATAAACTGCGGCTCAACGGGGCACGAGCTGCTGCAAACAGAAATATGGTGAAGCAATATAAAAGTGCGGGTGTGTGCTTGCTTGCTTGTGTGTGTGTGTGTGTGTGTGTGTGTGCTTGCTTGCTTGTGTGTGTGTGTGTGTGTGTGTGTGTGTGTGTGTGTGTGTGTGTGTGTGTGTGTACACTCTGCTAGTTGTAATCACCTAGTTGTGCTTGCGGCTCTTGGTCCCGCCTCTCAATTGTCAGTCAACTGGTGTACAGGTTCCTGCAACCCGTCCTCAGTCCAAGTCCATTCCATCCAGCGGTCGACCCCAAAGACGCATTCATCAATTTTAACATGCTGTTCGGTCAAAATAGGAATTTTCTCAAATATAAAATAATAATAATAATAATATATATTAGCATAATGTGCATATTTAGGCATATGTTGGACTACATTAGGTGTTTAAGTTCTGATGGCGATTATTTGTATTTGTAGTACGTGGGTGAAGCAGTTACAGCTTGTGGTTTGGAAAAAAAAAAGTCGTCAACGAAGCACTTGTTCCGGAAGTGTTCGGACGTCATCAGTTGGAAGTCGTGTGTAAACTGTTTTTCATTCATAAACAGGGATGGGGGGGTGCATGGAATGGACTTTGGCCTTTGTTTATGAGGACGG
Organism: Procambarus clarkii; assembly: GCF_040958095.1. Lineage (NCBI taxonomy): Eukaryota > Metazoa > Arthropoda > Malacostraca > Decapoda > Cambaridae > Procambarus > Procambarus clarkii. The sequence goes on from NC_091176.1 coordinate 2,604,814, forward strand.
GATGGGTTGCTGAGCTGGGTTCCTACACATGAAACTGTGTATGGAGTCAGCCTGCACCACATCACTTCCTAATGCATTCCATTTATTAACTACTGACACTGAAAGGGTTCTTTCTAACGTGTCTGTGACTCATTTGGGTACTCAGCTTCGACCTGTGCCCCCCTTGTGCGAGTACCCCTGTGTTAAATAATCTGTCAATATCTACCCTGTCAATTCCCCTGAGAATTTTGTAAGTGGTAATCATGTCTTCCCGAACTTACTCTGTCTTCCAGCGACGTGATGTACAATTCGCGCAGCCTTTCCTCGTAACTCATGCCTCCTAGTTCTGGGACTAGTCTAGTGGCATACGTTTGAATCTTCTAAAATTTCGTCTTATGCTTTGACAAGGTATGAACCCTATGCTGAAGCTGCATGCGCGTGTGTGCACGTGAGCATACGCGCGTGAGCACGTGAGCATACGCGCGTGAGCACGTGAGCATACGCGCGTGAGCACGTGAGCATACGCGCGTGAGCTCGTGAGCATACGCGCGTGAACACGTGAGCATACGCGCGTATGCACGTGAGCATGCGCGTGTGTGCACGTGAGCATGCGCATGTGTGCATGCGCGTGTGTGCACGTGAGCATGCGCGTGTGTGCACATGAGCATGCGCCGCGCGTGTGCACGTGCGTGCTCACTGGTGAGTGTAGCGGGTGGTGTTGAGTAAGGTAGCACAAAGGGCACCGCCGTCACCACCCCGTCGGCTGCCCCAGCAACATGACCACCATTACCCGCATACCATCACCCCTTCCCTCTGACCTTCCTCGACCTTTTTGAAGTTCTGTGACCTTTAACCTTTTGAACTTACATGCGCGTCCTCCCCCCCCCCCTTCCCCAGGCTCAATGGCCTACCCCAGAGAGGCACTCATTTTTTTTAATTAAACATTGCATTCACATGGCACCTTACTAATTAATTAAACATTACATTATTATGGCACCCACACCACCTTATGGCACCCACACCACCTTATGGCACCCACACCACCTTATGGCACCCACACCACCTTATGGCACCGTGTACCCCATGCACCTGGCAGAGTTGATGGGAGGGGGGGAAGGGGTGTACAGGTATCGTCTCGTATATATGACTTATCTACTTTTTAACATATATTTTTTTTTATCTCTTCTTTCGTCGACTTATATTTTATGTATAGAGAAGAATATTAAGAAAGAAAAGTTATGTTATGTGCTTTTGGAACGTTTCAAATTGCTCCCCATAACTCTGTCCGTACCATAAAAAACTGTGTTAGATTGAGTTTAAGTGTGGTGAATGTGCGAGTAATGCACCATAACACAGGGCTCTGTATAACACCATTCAGCAGTTTATTCTCCCGTAGTGTGGCGAGCGCCGCCGGCCTGACCTTCGCCACCCACCACTTGCCACTGGCGCTTGTTAGTCATGGTAGCGGCTTTTTGTACCAACACGAAAATCAGTATTACCTTTGGGAGCATCTTCGTTAACCTTGCATCTTGGGAGTATTGCTTCACCCGGGTGGCCGTTAGCCGCTTGTTAGATACGGCGTCGTTCCGTAATTGTCGTTAACCGGAGCTTGCGTGAGCCTCGCCTCTCGATTGGGGATGGGTTGTGAGCGTAGCCCCGAGGTGGAGCGTCTTGAGGTCCACCAGTGTGCGCTTGACTCTGCTGTTTTGTTTATCATGGTGTTTACATGGGAATGTTGGGCAGCAACAGCATCATCATTGCGTGTTGCCTGACCAGTCTTGGGGTAGGCAACTCCCACTCCCTGCATGGGTTTTCTCCCGTACACCCATGCATGGGTTAGCGCTCACTCGTGTGCACTACGGTATGGAGCCCGCTCGTGTGCACTACGGTGTGGGGCCCGCTCGTGTGCACTACGGTGTGGGGCCCGCTCGTGTGCACTACGGTGTGGGGCAGGGGATCTTCAACTGTGTCTCACAGCACCGTAAACGTTCACACCAACTAACTAGTGATCAGTAATTTATTTTAGAACTGCGTAAATTTGCACTTTATTTTTGTAATAATTGCTGTTTTAATTCAGGGTTATATATCATAAGCTAGTGTATAATACCAATTTGTGTAAATAAACACGTGACGTACCTGATTATTTGTTGACTTGGAAGACCAAAGACTCGTCAGTGTGTCGTGTTAATGTAGTGTAATATTGTGCGAGACAAATATGATACATTCTGCGGGTGAGGAAACTGTCACTGTATGTGAAGCAAGCGTGCACTGTGTCCGTGTGAAGCAAGCGTGCACTGTGTCCGTGTGAAGCAAGCGTGCACTGTGTACGTGTGAAGCAAGCGTGCACTGTGTACGTGTGAAGCAAGCGTGCACTGTGTACGTGTGAAGCAAGCGTGCACTGTGTACGTGTGAAGCAAGCGTGCACTGTGTACGTGTGAAGCAAGCGTGCACTGGGTACGTGTGAAGCAAGTTTGCTCCGTGTACGTGTGAAACAAACGTGTGTTTTATATAACAATAACACAAGTGAAGATGATAACAATGCAAACAATGATCCACCGTCAGGAGGGCGGGGCGCCTCTCAGGAAGCCAGACAAAACCGTCAGGCCTAATTCCAGCGGAAGTGTCAAGGGAAAAGGTAAACGTAAGGGCAATAAGAAGAAGAAGGACGCTGCTGCGGGTGGAGACGACGCTATCGGAGAGATTTTCATGGACGTGACCCATCCTGGGGGCGACAAAGGTGTGGGCGAGTCCCGAGCAGTCGTAGCTCGCGAGTGGCTCTTGCTGAAGAACACGGAGATGCAGGCGATCCACCCGATCAAGGCAGGTGAACGAGGCATTTCAGGCAGCAGTCGCGCACGTGAAGAACCCGCACATACTCCCAGTCTCGTCCCTGTCAGAAAAAAAGACGCCCGTCCTGCAAAGAACAACAAAACAAGAGACGCTAATGGTAATGTCAGAATACTAAAGGAACCGCGTCCAAGTATTCTGGAGGGCAGCCATCTTAGATTGTCTGCTGACATGACTCCCAAAGCCAACAAAGGTGGCGCCGCAGACGACAGAGAAGATCCTCTAAGAGTAACACCTCCCATGGATGTATCACACGCTGGTGACATCACTCTCATTAGGGTACAACCACCGGACGAGGCAGTAGACGATGCTGTTAACAGAGATGGTCACACTCGAGATAAGAGTAAAGTATCTGACAACTACACCAAGAAAAGCAGTCGACATGTGGTCTCAGAAGTGTCGTCCGGGGATAGACGAGAACGAAAGAGCGGGGGCAATAAAGTGACGAACGTGAAGCGCCACAGCTCTAGCCGGAGCACAGGTTCAGAGGGCAGCACCCTCCGTAGGATACGACGACGAGGGATGCACCACAGTAGCACCGCCACGCAGACCCCTCCAGGCTCTCATTCAGAGCTTCGTAACTGTACAATACCTCCAGACAACAAACGCGGCTCTTACAAGAGCCATGAGGGTCCCGTTGGCGACCACCGGGGCCACGAAGACACTCACCGAAAAGATCTAACAGGAAGTATCCCTGGTGCGTCACTCCTCCTGAAACTGGTGTTGCCACGGGACAAGCGCACCAGCAGACATTCCGGAGGCTCTCCTTCTCGTGAGGTGCCGCCCCCCGCCCCTTTACCAACACCTGTTCGAGCCCCGGCTTCTCCACCCCTACCCTGGTTCTGGTCTCCTCTCCGCCATATGGATGGTGGAAACCTTCCACAGCCTCACCTGCCGCTGCCGAGAACACTGCCGCCACAACCAGTGCCCGGCTGCCCAGGGATGGCTGCAGGCGGCGGAGAGGCTGAGGCATTAAGGCTGATGCCCTTTCTTCCGGAGGACGTCGTACCATTCCCACCGAGGGCAGCACCGCCAGTGCCTCGCCAGATACAAGGTGATCAAATGAGCATCTCCAGCCTCAACAGCAGCCTCGCAGGACACACTTACGAGCAGGTGAACTTCGTTATTGAACCTCCCATATCGGAATACAGGGAAAATGAGTATGAACTAAGTAAAACGATAGATGAAATGAACACTCATCATATTGATAAGGAGGACAATCCCACTGATGATTCTGGTCCCATGTCCTGGCGGCCCAGTGATCACCCAGAGCCGGAGATAAACGACGGAGGGACGACGAGACGCACCTCCTCCCGGAGAAAACGGAAAAAATCGCGATGTGCAGCGACAATTACAGACGATTCCCTGGTGAGCAACCTGCACCCCAAGTTCCTGTACAGCCAGGGTGTGGACGGGGTGGGGCGGCGGATGTCTCTGGTGGAGGAGGGACGTCCAACACTGGCAGTGTTTCCCCCACATTCCCCACCCTACACATACACCTACTATGGCCGGCGGCGGTCCACAGCCACCTGCAGCAACACCAGCAGCCTGGTCGGCGAGAGACACATTGTGACACTGGAAAAACCCATCACTCTTATTTCTGAGACGAGATTAGAACTGGGCAGTCGATCAGTATCTGCTTCGCCTCCGTCTGTGCAGCAGTCGAGCAGTCTTGAGGAGAGCCTGATCGAGCCTCCAGCAGCACCCGTCACACTAGCAGACAGCAGGGACGCGCTCTTCATACATCGGCTACTAAACCTGGTCAACCAGGACGGCGCGCACAACGGCGCCCCTGACTCTGATGCTTCAGGTCCGCGTCACAGAAATCGCCGGCGGGGCGTCTACGTCCCCGTGGACACGGAATCTGACACGGGCGTGACATCCGAGCCCGAGCCCAGCAGAGAGCCTCAGACGACCTCCAGCCCAGAGTGCCATCTTCAAGGGGAGAGACTGAGCTCGAGCGGGAGCACGCAGTCGTTGTCTGGTCAGGACAAGGGCTTGTGCCCGCTTCACGGCACCAGTATACCCTACCAGGTCGGCTTGGCACCGGCGCTACAGCGGAGACGGTTTCGTCGGGCGTCCCTCCCGGCTCAAGTTTCGCCCGAACCACGACCTTCATTTTTCCAACGTCTGCGGCGGTCGCTCCGAAGGAGCCGGAATATTGAGCCACTCATAGCCGAGTTGCCGAGCCCTCTGGAGCTGATGAGCCAGACTGTGGACGCTGCGCCCTCTCCAGCCTCTGCGGAGCCACGCCCACTCCCAGGGGTCACCTGCTCTTGTCCGGACCCTGTACAAGACTTCCGTCGCTTCCGGCCACGGATTGGCTCAGAGGTGACGGTGATGAGTAGCGACGAGGAGGACAGAACACAGCGACCTCCCACTCCACAGGTAATTCACCTCCCACTCCAATGGTAACTCACCTCCCACTCCAATGGTAACTCACCACCCACTCCACAGGTAACTCACCACCCACTCCACAGGTAACTCATCACCCACTCCACAGGTAACTCATCACCCACTCCACAGGTAACTCACCACCCACTCCACAGGTAACTCATCACCCACTCTAAATTACACGTAACCAGCACTTGCCTACCACTCCATAGATAACCAATCTTTTATCTCAATAAGTTTGTCACCAATAATCAAATTTTAAGATTACCAGCCATACTGAGGTAATGTGTAATGTAACTTGTCATTTTATTGACTCACTGTCTCACCTTTGGCTTCCTGGTGGTAAGTAAGGAGAGTCCTTCGTCGACTCCAGTGCTCCAGTTATGAATTACTGAATGTCTGTTTTTAAGGAATTTCCTATGTTGGTCTGTCTGTCTCTGTCAACCATAGTTCTTGGTTGTGGTTGCTTCTTGCTCCATATTATGCTGTGGGTTTGATGTATACTGTGTGTGTGTGTGTGTGTGTGTGTGTGTGTGTGTGTGTGTGTGTGTGTGTGTGTGTGTGTGCGCGCGCGCGCGCGCGCGTGCGTGCGTGCGTGCGTGCGTGCGTGCGTGTGTGTGCGTGTGCGCGCGCGTTTACTATTTGTCTGCAAAAGCGAACTATTAGCTCTTGGACCCCGCCTTTCTAGCCAATCTATTTTTCATTATGCAGGTGATGAGTCACAATAGCGTGGTTGAAAAAAAGTTTGACCAAACCACGCACTAGAAATTGAAGGGACGACGACGACGTTTCGGCTACCCTTTATTACACTTTACTTCCGTACCTTTTGCCTCGCTCTTTTCGTCCTCTAAGATTTCCATCTCCTCGCCTCTCTCTCGCCTACTTAATGTCCTTGGTGAGCCTACGGGCTTGCTCGTGTGCCAGGTAAGTCCACTACGGGCTCACCATAGCCCGTGCTACTTTTGTTCCCAGTAGCTGAATCTTAAACCACCACCACCTCGTCTCATCACAATCGACTTGATAACGGTTCAGGACGGACCATTTCAATTTCTAGTGTGTGGTTTGGTCAACGATTTTTCCTCTATATCTACTACATATATTTCTCTCTAACACACACGCACACATGTCCAGGAATCAGCCCATAACAGCAGCTTAACTCCCAGGTACTTATTTACTGCTAGGTGAACAGGACCATCAGGGTGAAAGAAGCTCTGCCCATTTGTTTCTGCCTTTGCCGGGGATCGAACCCGGGCCCTTAGGACTACGGCCCCAGAGCGCTGTCCACTCAGCCGCGAGGTGTGTGAGCGTTTTTCTTGGTCGAATCCTGGCCCTTTGGCACCGTACAATAGGCCTAAGGCTGGTCTATAAAGGTTTGCATTTGAAAACCCTGGAAGTATCTTTTTCCTATGTTAGACCTATGGTAATATGGACCTATGGTAAGATGGACCTATGGTAATATGGACCTATGGTAATATGGACCTATGGTAATATGGCCCTATGGTAATATGGCCCTATGGTAATATGGACCTATGGTAATATGGCCTTATGGTAATATGGCCCTATGGTAATATGGTCCTATGGTAATATGGACCTATGGTAATATGGACCTATGGTAAGATGGTCCTATGGTAATATAGACCTATGGTAATATGGCCCTATGGGAATATGGACCTATGGTAAGATGGTCCTATGGTAATATGGACCTATGGTAAGATGGACCTATGGTAAGATGGTCCTATGGTAATATGGACCTATGGTAATATGGACCTATGGTAAGATGGACCTATGGTAATATGGCCCTATGGTAATATGGACCTATGGTAATATGGCCCTATGGTAATATGGTCCTATGGTAAGATGGTCCTATGGTAATATGGACCTATGGTAATATGGACCTATGGTAAGATGGACCTATGGTAATATAGACCTATGGTAATATGGCCCTATGGTAATATGGACCTATGGGAATATGGACCTATGGGAATATGGACCTATGGTAAGATGGTCCTATGGTAATATAGACCTATGGTAATATGGACCTATGGTAAAGAGGGCACGCCATGGCCAGGATGTACACACTCAAACACATTCACTAAGACGACAATAGGTTTTAAAACGTATATGTCGCCTGGTGTAGCGGCACGTGTCTGCCTGGGGCCAGACTCACGAAAGGAGTTACGCAAACACTTACGAACCTGTACATCTTTTCTCAATCTTTGGCGACTTTGTTTCCAATTATTAAACAGTTAATGAGCTCCGAAGCACCAGGAGGCTGTTCATAACAATAACAACAGTTGAATGGGACGTTTTCATGCTTGTAAACTGTTTAATAAATGTAACTAAAGCCGTCAAACATTGAGGAAAGATGTACACGTTCGTAAGTGCTTGCGTAAGTGCTTTCGTGAATCTGGCCCCAGGTGTACATTGAGTTGCAAGGGGTCGGGTTGTATTGAAATGGCCCGTGTGACTACCGTAGACTTGTGCCTGCTTGGCCCATCCCCTCACCCCCCCCCCCACTCACTACCGTGAGAGGTGCACATTGATGTACCTGCTTGCTGGACACCTCTTTATCCCTAACTTTACCGTGATTTTGGAGATTTTTCACCATCCTCATTCACCTTCATATACCATGAACCCCTCAGTATGGTGAAATCTCACCATCTTCACACTCCTTTGTCCACCGTAAACCTTGGGTATGGTGAGGTCTCGTAATTTAAATCATTGCTACAACTCCACGGTATTCATCATCATTTATTGCTAATGTGCAGTCCTGCTGGGTGTGTACTCAACTAGTTGTACTCACCTAGTTATGTTTGCGGGGGTTGAGCTCTGGCTCTTTGGTTCCGGTCTCTCAACTGTCAATCAACAGGTGTGCAGGTTCCTGAGACTACTGGGCTCTATCATATCTACATTAAAACTGTGTATGGAGTCAGCCTCCACCACATTACTTCCTAAACGTGTGTGTGTGTGTGTGTGGGTACTCACCTATTTGTGCTTGCGGGGGTTGAGCTTTGGCTCTTTGGTCCCGCCTCTCAACCGTCAATCAACTGGTGTACAGATTCCTGAGCCTACTGGGCTCTATCATATCTACATTTAAAACTGTGTATGGAGTCAGCCTCCACCACATCACTGCCTAATGCATTCCATCCGTTAACTACTCTGACACTGAAAAAGTTACTTCTAACGTCCCTGTGGCTCATGTGGGTACTCGGTTTCCACCTGTGTCCCCTTGTTCGCGTCCCACCAGTGTTGAATAGTTTATCCTTGTTTACCCGGTCGATTCCTCTGAGGATTTTGTAGGTTGTGATCATGTCTCCCCTTACTCTTCTGTCTTCCAGTGTGTGTGTGTGTGTGTGTGTGTGTGTGTGTGTGTGTGTGTGTGTGTGTGTGTGTGTGTGTGTGTGTGTATGTATGTATGTATGTGTGTGTGTGTGTACGTACGCATACGGGGTTAGCTTCTGGGTGTCGCCTTTTAACCATGGGTTGTCTTTTGCGCTTACTTTTGATCCGGATTCTTGTCCATTTTGGAGTCTGCTTCCACAACCTCCTCCTGCATGTATATAGTTGGCTCCACTACTTCCTCCATGTATGCGGTTAGCCTCCACTGGGCATTTTTCCTCTCTCTCTCTCTCTCTCTCTCTCTCTCTCTCTCTCTCTCTCTCTCTCTCTCTCTCTCTCTCTCTCTCTCTCTCTCTCTCTCTCTCTCTCTCTCTCTCTCTCTCTCTCTCTCTCTCTCTCTCTCTCTCTCTCTCTCTCTCTCTCTCTCTCTCTCTCTCTCTCTCTCTCTCTCTCTCTCTCTCTCTCTCTCTCTCTCTCTCTCTCTCTCTCTCTCTCTCTCTCTCTCTCTCTCTCTCTCTCTCTCTCTCTCTCTCTCTCTCTCTCTCTCTCTCTCTCTCTCTCTCTCTCTCTCTCTCTCTCTCTCTCTCTCTCTCTCTCTCTCTCTCTCTCTCTCTCTCTCTCTCTCTCTCTCTCTCTCTCTCTCTCTCTCTCTCTCTCCCCCTCCCCCTCCCCCCCCCGTCTCTCTCTCCCTCTTTCTCTCTCTCCCTCCCTCCTTATTACTCGCTAACGCACAAGCCTTAAGTCAGAAGCGTATTTATATTTCCCAACGTAAAATTACCGAGGTATGTAAATATAAATATATATTTTTACCTTTCTCTTTGAAGCATCTTAAAGGGAAAACAAACAATCATGTTGAATACACGACCTTGACGTTTTGAGGAAACATAGTTTGTGTCTTGGCTTCTTCCTGCGGTTTATCATCCTTCGGAAGGTGTTGCCAGCCAGGGCCCTGCCACTTCCACCCTCCTACCCCGGTTTATTTATACAACTTTCTATACTAATATACGTGCTAACCACGCGTGCCCCTCGCCAGCCGAGGGGCACCGCGAAGACGTCCTCGGGCTAGAAATGCCTAGAGCCTTTGTGACTGTTTTTGTGAAAGCTGATCGGGATGAGCTTGGCTGAGGGAGAGGGTTTGGTTACTGTAGCCTGCTGGTGTGTGACGACGACGACGCTCTGTATCGCCAGTAGCGCCGTGGGCTGGTGACTGGGGGAGACCCCAGCGCCGAGTACATGTTTTGGTTGGTGTTGCTGATGTGGTGGTTGTGGTGTTGGTGGTGGGGGTAAGGTAGGTGTGGTGGTGGTGTTAAGGTAGGTGTTGTGGTGGTGGTGTAGGGATTGTGAGTGATGAAACGTCTGAAAGGGTTGCTTTAGAGTGGGTTAGTGATGGGTAGACCCAGCATGGAGGGTTTACACCTGGGTACAGATGGGCCGCCCCCCATGAAGGAGAAAGGGGGGCGGGGTACACCTGGCAGGGACGGAGCAGTGGTGTCAGCCAGGTATGACGGGGCAGGGGGCACCAGGTATAAGTGAGACACATTTATAAACATATGCCCGGAAGTAATGAAGGGCGGCGAGAGAGAGAGAGAGAGATAAAGAGGAGGGGGAGGGAGCAGGTAGGAAGGAGGAGGTGGGAGCAGGTAGGAAGAAGAAAGGAGGAGGGGGAAAGGTGGGATAATTAGACAGGTGAAAGTATTTCGGGTGAAAGTGGAAGTTCTGACAATCAAAATCAAAATTCTAAATGTGCTGATTGCTCTTGCATATAAATCACCAAATGTAAATCCTCAGCAGTTTAAAAACCAACTTATGAAAATAAAGTACTGTTCAGAAAACCTGAACTCAGGTACTCATTTGCCGTACTCAGGTACAGTAAAAAAAATAGGACCTTAAACATAATACAGGGTATAAAACACAATCAAATCTGCCCGTAGTAGGAAAGCAGCATGTTTGGGAATAATGATGTCCGACGACCTAACGTTTAGGGAGCATAACCAAACAAATATTGCGTCAGCCAGAAAAATGATAGGATGGATTACGAGAACTTTCAAATCCAGGGATCCCATCACAATGGTTGTACTATACAAATCACTTGTACTGTCCCGTCTTGAGTACTGCTCAGTACTCACTTTCCCCTTCAGAGCAGGAGAGATTGCTGAAATAGAGGGAATACAGAGAACATATACGGCATACATAGACACGATAAAGCACCTAAATTATTGGGATTGTCTCAAAGCCCTCAAAATGTACTCACTAGAAAGGAGACGAAAGAGATACCAAATAATATACACGTGGAAAATACTGGAGGGCCAGGTCCCAAATCTACACTTTAAAATAACAACGTACTGGAGTAAACAATATGGAAGAAAATGCAGAATTGAACCAGTGAAGAGCAGAGGTGCCATAGGCACAATCAGAGAACACTGTATAAACATCAGAGGTCCGCGGTTGTTCAACGTCCTCCCAGCGAGCATAAGAAATATTGCCGGAACAACCGTGAACATCTTCAAGAGAAAACTTAGATAATTTTCTGGAAGAAGTGCCGGACCTACCGGGCTGTGGTGGATATGTGGGCCTGCGGGCCGCTCCAAGCAACAGCCTGGTGGACCAAGCTGTCAAAAGTCAAGCCTGGCCTCAGGCCGGGCTTGGGGAGTATAAGAACTCCCAGAACCCCATCAACCAGGTAGGGAACAATGTGCCAAATACAGTTATACCAGAGAGAGAAGCTCAAGAAGCCGTCTACATGAATTCACACACAAATGACCTTTTGCAAATGTGTGATAGATTTGCCTTAAACCAGCAAATAACTCAACCAACTAAAAAAAGAAACGCCCCTGGACCTTATTTTTTTACAATCAATGATGAACCGATAAGCGACATACTGATAACAAATGTATGTTACTCAGTTCACCTTACTTTAACCTTACTTATAAAGAACACAATAAAGTAGCTGTTCCAACTGCAAGAAGAATGACAGGTTGGATAACAAGAACCTTTATTTTAACTTATATTTTAAAGACACTAGTGCTCTCTAGGATAGAATATTGTTGCACAATATGTGCATTCAAAGTTGGAGAAATTGCTGACCTGGAGAACGTGCAAAGGTGTTTTATTGACCGAATCCGTTGAGTAAAACATCTAAATGATTGGGACCACGTGAAAATTTTAAATCTGTAATTTCTAGAGCGCAGGTAAGAGAGATACATAATAATTTGGAAAACATTAGAGGGGTCTGGTTCTAAATCTGCACAAAGAAATAACTCATCGTGAAACCACGAGGCAAGGCAGAACGCGCAACATAGCCCTCTTTACAAGCAGAGGTGCAGTGGATACTCTGAGAGACAACTCTGTTAACAACAAGAGCTCAAGACACACTTCCTCTACACATGAGGTTCATAACTGAACGACCTTAAACGGTGTTCGAGAGAGAACTTGATCAACACCTCCAACAGATATCTGATCAACCGGGCTGTGATTCATACGTCAGGCTTCGAGCAGCTGCGTCCATGAGCCTGGTTGACCAGACCACCAACCAGAAAACTAGACTGTTTTCTAAATGAAGTTCCGGACCAACCGGGCTGTGGTGGGTATGTGGGCCTGCGGGCCGCTCCAAGCAACAGCCTGGTGGACCAAGCTCTCAAGTCAAGCCTGGCCTCGAGCCGGGCTTGGGGAGTAGAATTCCCAGAACCCCATCAAGCAGGTATCAAGCAGGCCTAATCAGAAACCGGGCCGCGGGGCCGTTGATCTCCGGAACGAACAGCCGCCGCCTTCTACCTGTAGTGGCACGCGCGCGGCAACAGGTAGAAGGCGGCGAGGAAGGGGTTACAGCCCGAGGCCGCCATGGGGGGGTCGACGCGCGCGGTTTTAACGTAATGCGAGTTACGTTAATCTATTTAATTAACATGCTGTGGTCTTGAGGTAGGGTGTCCGGCCCTGGCTATAATGTTCTCTGTGCCACGTCTGTGTCCGGTGAGTCGTGTGTGGCTGTGTCCTGCTGTGTCCAAGTGTTTCCAGATGGGTGTATCCTGGTGTGTGCGTGTCCAGATATCTCTCTCAAGGTAGATGTGTGTGTGTGTGTGTGTGTGTGTGTGTGTGTGTGTGTGTGTGTGTGTGTGTGTGTGTGTGTGTGTGTGTGTGTGTGTTTGTGTGTGTGTGTGTGTGTGTCTAGGTGTGTGTGTCTAGGTGTGTGTGTCTAGGTGTGTGTGTGTCTAGGTGTGTGTGTCCAGGTGTGTGTGTCCAGGTGTGTGTGTGTGTGTCTAGGTGTGTGTGTGTCCAGGTGTGTGTGTGAGATATAGGTGACATACGCCTCCCACAACCTCCCTCTTGTATCTCTTCAAAGAGAGGCGCTGAAGACTTCCGTATTCACTCATGTGTGGTAGTGGGCGTGGCGTGATAGGTGGACGCACGTGTTCCGGGCCGCCCACTCCACCCCGGGCCGCCCACACCTCCCCGGGAGATATTCTGGGACAGTACTTGCTGGGTTTGCGCGGATCAAAGCATCCGTCTGGCAGAGAAGGACGAGTTTTTGTGGTTGATGGTCGAGGTCTCGTATATTATGGATACGACTCGACACTGCTCCTCTGGGTGTACCAGCAGCTGTACATGCATATATATATATATATATATATATATATATATATATATATATATATGTATATATATATATATATATATATATATATGTACACACACACACACACACACACACACACACACACACACACACACACACACACACACACACACACACATGCTCCAGCAGCTCCAGCCTGGAGTCCATACCTAGTTAAACACAAGACAAAGTTAGAGAAAATTCAGCGGTATGCCACCAGGTTCGTCCCGGAACTGAGAGGAATGAGCTACGAGGAAAGGCTAAAGGAGCCTTTGTGAGGTTCGAGCAGAACCTCATATCCCTAGAAAACAGAAGAGTACGGGGAAAGATGATAAAAACCTACAAAATTCTCGGAAATTGACAGGTTGGACAAAGACAAACTCTTCAGCACGGGTGGGACACGAACAAGGGGACACAGGTACACAAGTGGAAATTTAGTACCCACATGAGCCACAGGGACGTTAGAAAGAATTTTTTCAGTGTCAGAGTAGTTAATATATGGAATGCATTAGGAAGTGATGTGGTGGAGGCTGACTCCATACACAGTTTCAAATGTAGATATGATAGAGCCCAGTAACTAAGGAATCTACTGTGTGTGTGTGTGTGTGTGTGTGTGTGTATGTATATATATATATATATATATATATATATATATATATATATATATATATATATATATATATATATATATATATTAACTTTTTTTGTGTAATGACATTTTCAAATAAAGTTAGATAAATATACACACATACCAAAAGAATAGGGGTGGTAGGAGAAGAAAATATCAAAGTGTTCAGTGAGGATCCACAAGGTCTTTTCTGAGTACTCTTTATTTTCTTCTCCGAGGCTATGGGTCTCTACACTTGCACCAGAGGTGGTACCCCTTCTATATATTAAAATATATATATATATATATATATATATATATATATATATATATATATATATATATATATATATATATATGTCGTACCTAGTAGCCAGAACGCACTTCTCAGCCTACTATGCAAGGCCCGATTTGCCTAATAAGCCAAGTTTTCACGAATTAATTGTTTTTCGACTACCTAACCTAACCTAACCTAACTTTTTCGGCTACCTAACCTAACCTAACCTATAAAGATAGGTTAGGTTAGGTTAGGTAGGGTTGGTTAGGTTCGGTCATATAACTACGTTAGTCTTAACTCCAATAAAAAAAATTGACCTCATACATAATGAAATGGGTAGCTTTATCATTTCATAAGAAAAAAATTAGAGAAAATATATTAATTCAGGAAAACCTGGCTTATTAGGCAAATCGGGCCTTGCATAGTAGGCTGAGAAGTGCGTTCTGGCTACTAGGTACGACATATATATATATATATATATATATATATATATATGTCGTACCTAGTAGCCAGAACTCACTTCTCAGCCTACTATTCAAGGCCCGATTTGCCTAATAAGTCAAGTTTTCCTGAATTAATATATTTACTATAATTTTTTTCTTATGAAATGATAAAGCAACCCTTTTCTCTATGTATGAGGTCAATTTTTTTTTATTGGAGTTAAAATTAACGTAGATATATGACCGAACCTAACCAACCCTACCTAACCTAACCTAACCTATATTTATAGGTAAGGTTAGGTTAGGTAGCCAAAAAAAGCTAGGTTAGGTTAGGTTAGGTAGGTTAGGTAGACGAAAAAACATTAATTCATGAAAACTTGGCTTATTAGGCAAATCGGGCGTTGAATAGTAGGCTGAGAAGTGCGTTCTGGCTATTAGGTACGACATATATATATATATATATATATATATATATATATATATTTTTAATATATAGAAGGGGTACCACCTCTGGTGCAAGTGTAGAGACCCATAGCCTCGGAGAAGAAAATAAAGAGTACTCAGAAAAGACCTTGTGGATCCTCACTGAACACTTTGATATTTTCTTCTCCTACCACCCCTATTCTTTTGGTATGTGTGTATATTTATCTAACTTTATTTGAAAATGTCATTACACAAAAAAAGTTACAATATATATATTATATATATATATATATATATATATATATATATATATATATATATATATATATATATATATATATATAATATATTATTATAAACTTGCCCTCTACAGGGTCACGTGAACCACGTAACAGTTGTCTTAGTCGAGGGGCACCTGCCCTACAAACGGGGTGCTGAGACTCAAGTAGTGACACTCAAGGTACTGAGACTCTCGTGTCACTATAAGGGTGGGTGACACCCAACAACACACAGGAGCAGTGACGACTCTCAGCAACCCCATTTTCCGCTTTCGACACACAAACATGAGAGACTTAACCTGGCAGCTGGTAATATTTAAGGGCTGGTTGGCTAGTGGTAGGTTAGGGAGCACAAGATGGCGGCGGTGGGTTTATGCCTGTCAGCGAAACTACACATCAATTTCATCTGGCTCCTAAATTTTCTGCTCGTAAGAAAATTACGATGAATAATGGCACACGAAAAGGTGAAATTGTGGACGTTAGCACACTGAAGAGTTGATAGAGGTACTCTATTTTAACAGTAACCTGAGCATCTATGGCACGGTAATGACGTCATAGCGGCTACACCAGAGGTAAACAAGAAAAAAGGGGCAGGAAAGCGCGCCAAATTCGAGCTGGTGACGTCACGGGAACTGGCGCGCTGCCCCCGCCGCTCTGTTTACCAGGAACTGCCGGGAGTAACATCACTTTTTACGGCACGGATAAACGCAGACGTCCGCCATCACTGTAAATCAGACGAATCAGATCAGCGAACCCGCGTTAAATCTGAGTACCATTTCAATTCATGACATTTTCTAGGCAGTCAACACGGGCAGTGTCTGAAAATTTTCGTCACTTTGTACTTTATTCTTTAGAATGGTAGTGTACCACAATCATTTACAATTCGCTCTGCTAAGAAACAAGTTATTTTAAATTTCATGGTTAAAACGTAACAATGTGAATAAAAGCAAGACTGAATAATAAAGTTTAAAGCAGCAAATACACTTCTTTTTCTCGCGTCTCTTGTTACTTAAAGCGGTCTTTGTGTCTGGCGAGAGGAGAAATAAGCTAAACTCATTATTTTCATTTAAACCTGACCCGCGACATGTATCTGTCACTCCGCCCGCTGCCACAACTGTGACCAAGTGCTCTTCATACTTGCATCGTCGAAAAACACAGTAATTAGCTCATTAAAGTGATTTGGGAGTCGTGAAGCTTCGTTTGACCTCAGTTTTAAAGCGTGCAAGAGTTAGGTATGGAAGTGGGAGGGGAGGGGTTCAGTGCGTCGAATGGGGTGGTGGTGGGGGGGGGGTGAGGTTCGGTTGGTTGTGGGGGAGGGGTTCGGTGAATAGGGAAGAGGTAAGGGAGGAATTTAGAAGTATTCACCTTGATTCCTGGCCTGAGGTTTTTAATAACTTGTTCTCCATATAGCTGCGGCAGTCACAGTTCAGTTTTGATGCCTTATATTAGATTTTATCTTGCACGACCGAGTTGATATTCGTTGTCGATTCGTCCATTTAAGAATAATTTTATTGCTACTCATTGATAATCGGGTCCCAGAATAGTTTTAGATTGTGTTTATGAGGCACTAACAGCTGTCGTAGGGTGTTGGAGTAGAGGTAATCCTAGGTTAAGTTTACTGAAGGGAGAAATGTAGTTGTGATTGAGTACGTGTTTGTGTGTCCTTGTGTATGTCCTTGTCCTTGTGCTGTGTGTGTGTGTAACAACTTAAGTATACTTACAGGATGAGAGCTATGCTCGTGGTGTCCCGTCTTCCCAGTACTCTTTGTCGTATAACATTTTGAAACTACTGACAGTTTTGGCCTCCACCACCACCTCACTTAGCTTGTTCCAACCGTCTACCACTCTGTTTATAAAAAAAAAAAAAAAAAAAAAAAAAAAAAGTACTAATATTTTTTCGGCACCTCTGCTTAGCTTGTATCTATGTCCTCTTGTTCGTGAAGTTGCTGGTTTCAGGAATTCCTCTTTGTCAGTTTGGTCTGTTCATATTAGTATTTTGTAAGTGGTGATCATATCACCTCTTTTTCTTGTATCTTTTAGTTTTGGCATATTTAACGCCTCTAGTGTCTCCTCGTAACTCTTGTTTTTCAGTTCGGGAAGCCAGTTTGTAGCGTGCCGTTGCACCTCCAGTTTATTAATGTGCTTCTTGAGGTTTGGGCACCATACAACTGCTGCATATTCCAATATTGGTCTCACAAAAGTCATGAACAGTTTCTCTAGTATTTCTTTACTAATTTTGTAATTCCTTTCCACATAATTAGTAAGTTGTGTGTGATCTATTTTCTCGGATTCCACATTCCATAACATGGCATTTATTCACATTGAATTCCATTTGCCACTTTCCGCTCCAAGCATTTATTTTATCTAGATCAATTTGAAGACCATAACAATCGTCTGCATCTCCTATCTTCCCCAGTATCTTTGCATCATCCACAAACATGTTTATAATTCTGTATTCCTTCTGGTAGATCCTTTGTGTAGACGATGAACATTGCAAGAACTGAACCCTGCGGCACTCCGCTAGTAACACTCCTCCAGTCTGATACATTGTCTCTGATTACTGCCCTCATCTGTCTGTCAAACAATTTTTCATCCATGTCAGAAGTCTCCCTGTCACTCTTCCAGCATGTGTATACTCACCTAGTTGTGCTTGCGGGGGTTGAGCTTCGGCCGTTTGGTCTGTGTACTCACCTAGTTGTGCTTGCGGGGGTTGAGCTTCGGCCCTTTGGTCTGTGTACTCACCTAGTTGTGCTTGCGGGGGTTGAGCTTCGGCCGTTTGGTCTGTGTACTCACCTAGTTGTGCTTGCGGGGGTTGAGCTTCGGCCCTTTGGTCTGTGTACTCACCTAGTTGTGCATGCGGGGGTTGAGCTTCGGCCGTTTGGTCTGTGTACTCACCTAGTTGTGCTTGCGGGGGTTGAGCTTCGGCCGTTTGGTCTGTGTACTCACCTAGTTGTGCTTGCGGGGGTTGAGCTTCGGCCCTTTGGTCTGTGTACTCACCTAGTTGTGCTTGCGGGGGTTGAGCTTCGGCCGTTTGGTCTGTGTACTCACCTAGTTGTGCTTGCGGGGGTTGAGCTTCGGCCCTTTGGTCTGTGTACTCACCTAGTTGTGCTTGCGGGGGTTGAGCTTCGGCCCTTTGGTCTGTGTACTCACCTAGTTGTGCTTGCGGGGGTTGAGCTTCGGCCCTTTGGTCTGTGTACTCACCTAGTTGTGCTTGCGGGGGTTGAGCTCTGTGTAACACGGGGGAGGGGGGAGGGGGGAGGGGTCTTGTTGTTCTCTCTCCCTTCCCCTTCTTGCTCTGACCGTATTTTAACTTTGTTCTCTGTACCAAGGAACCCCAAAACTTTCACTTGAGCCGACCCCACGCCACGTGGTCTTAAGACGATTGAACGACTTAAGATTCTACAATCCGTATGACGTGACATAGACTTGTAGCAAAACCCTAGGGTCATCCCACCGCTGCTAAGCGGAACAATACAATGCTCTGGTCTGGGGAAGACCAGACGAGCAGAGACAGTGTGGTCGGAGGAGCGATTTGGGCAAGGTGGCCTTCCATCGTTGGCCCCAAGACAGCACCAACATCTAGCTGGTCTATAGAAGGTAAAGTTGCTCAGAGTTATAGGGATAGGTCAACTCATTGCCGTTAAATGTAAAGTCAGGGAGTGATCTGTTTCTAGATTTTGTTTAGTGTTGGAATAAATTAATTAGTTAATACAGTAATTTGTCTTTTTTATTGATGTCCATTGTGTGTTATATTTATGTGAATTTGTCCTTGTCACGTGGTCCCCACGAGGCAGAGTTGAATTGGGCGCCGATTCTAACACCGAATCAGAATTATCATTCCCATTGATTTTTAATACCACAAGTAAGATCCAAGGTTATATGTTACTAGTGGGGATCACGCCCCAAAGTTATTGATTAGCATCATCGATCCAGGCCTCGATCACTGCTCAGTGTTGCAGGTCTGGTGGTGGCAGCGAAAAGGTGACCCTAGGGTTTTGCTACAAGTCTATGTCACGTCATACGGATTGTAGAATCTTAAGTCGTTCAATCGTCTTAAGACCACGTGGCGTGGGGTCGGCTCAAGTGAAAGTTTTGGGGTCCCTTGGTACAGAGAACAAAGTTAAAATACGAGTAGAGAGGGTAAGGGGGAAGAGAGATCAACAAGAACCCCCCCCCCCCCTCCGTGTTACATCTGGCTCTTAGGTCCCGCCTCTCAACTGTCAATCAACTGGTGTACAGGTTCCTGAGCCTACTGGGCTCTATCATATCTACATTTGAAACTGTGTATGGAGTCAGCCTCCTCCACATCACTTCCTAGTGCATTCCATTTATTAACTACTTTGACACTGAAAAAATTCTGTCTAACGTCTGTGGCTCATTTGGGTACTAAGTTTCCACCTGTGTGTATTCACCTAGTTGTATCCACCTAGTTGTGCTTGCGGGGGTTGAGCTCTGCTCTTTCGGCCCGCCTCTCAACCGTCAATCAACTGTTTCTGACTACTACTACTACTACTACTACTTTTTTTCACATCATACACACACACTCACCCCAGGAAGCAGCCCGTGACAGCTGACTAACTCCCAGGTACCTATTTACTGCTAGGTAACAGGGGCATTGGGTAAAAGAAACTCTGCCCAATGTTTCTCGCCAGCGCCTGGGATCGAACCCGGGACCACAGGATCACATGCCCAGCGCGCTGTCCGCTCGGCCGGCTGGCATCCCCCCACTGTGTGTGTGTGTGTGTGTGTGTGTGTGTGTGTGTGTGTGTGTGTGTGTGTGTGTGTGTGTGTGTGTGTACTCACCTAGTTGTGCTTGCGGGGGTTGAGCTCTGGCTCTTTGGTCCTGCCTCTCAACTGTCAATCAACAGGTGTACAGGTTCCTGAGCCTACTGGGCTCTATCATATCTACACTTGAAACTGTGTATGGAGTCAGCCTCCACCACATCACTTCCTAGTGCATTCCATTTGTCAACCACTTTGACACTAAAAAAGTTCTTTGTGTGTGTGTGTGTGTGTGTGTGTGTGTGTGTGTGTGTGTGTGTGTGTGTGTGTGTGTGTGTGTGTGTGTGTGTATGCGCGCGCGTGTATCTTAATAGAGTGCATGCCTTTGCTAGTGCTATTAAGGTGCATTAAGTTAATTAACCCCTTGTCTGAATTCCTTTAACTACCTGTTTACCAATAACTTCAGTGAATAAAGCTGCATCCAAACCACTACAATCTAAATAATATACCAATAACTGTGGTTTAAGGAGATTTGTAGCCGTCTGAAAGCTTAATAAATAAGATGCAAGTTGTAACTATGAAACACGGGGCGGGTTTCCAGGTGCTGGGAGTGTGGTACACAGCCCAACCGCAGCGCCCAGCACATGCGCCAGTCTGCTGTAATAAGTTATTATTGCATAAGTTATTATATAAGTAAGTTATTGTTGCGTTTGTTCTCCGACTGACTTTTTATTGTGATTTTTGCCTGGTGAAAGTTGGTGTGGCAGCTGAGAGAGCGAGAGTACTTGATCGTCACTTCGTTTAGTGTGGCGCTCAGTGCTGAGATCTTGCTTAAACAATTCTGCAAACCGTTTACTCTATGCTGTTATGACAACCCCTGATGAGGCATGCACTAAGCTGCACTTTTGAAGTACAGGATCAGACGTATACACATATGCACCGTAGCGTCAACGCTATCGAGCACTGTCTCAAATTTTGAGTGACTGAGTGACATGAAGAGCATTGTTGTATTGCCGGTGGCGCGGGCTAGGGGATAGGGCAGGTGTGTGGCGCGGGCTAGGGGATAGGGCAGGTGGGTGGCTAGGGGATAGGGCAGGTGTGTGGCGCGGGCTAGGGGATAGGGCAGGTGGGTGGCGCGGGCTAGGGGATAGGGCAGGTGTGTGGCGCGGGCTAGGGGATAGGGCAGGTGTGTGGCGCGGGCTAGGGGATAGGGCAGGTGGGTGGCGAGGTTCGAACGCTGCTGGTTGTACAAAACCACTGCAAATTTGGCGCTCGTCAAATCGGGAGAACGTGCCAACATATTACCAAAATAAGAGGAGGAATATTAGCTATATTTTGGATTTAACAATTTGTTTTTTCCCTCGACATTGTGTTCTAAATCGGTGTTCCTAGTATGAAGCACATCTGTTTGTACTAGAAATATGTACTGTTTTCCAGCATTAAAAGAAAAAGCAGATAATTCAAAGACCATTTCTAAAAGCGATTACGACTTCAAGAAAATTATTTACTACTTGCGTAAGCAAATTTTCACCGTAATTGTAGTTATTATTACAAGTAAGTAGTGCTGTATATGGACTCATAAATAATGTCCGTCTTTTTCTGTTTACAGGATGGTTGCGAGCGCTGGCGCGTGGAGGGCGAGGTGTGCCGCCTGCAGGAGGCCCTGGGCCAGCGTCTGGGCACTGCGGCCATGATGGTGAGGCGACGGGACCACCGCCTCCACACCATCAACACCATAGAGAAGACCATCCAGCGCCTCCAGCAGGATACGCTACGCAACAACTACAACAATATCCAGGAACACCAGAGGTCCTCCTCGCCCACGCCACACCCGTCCGACATCATGGACGCCGTGAACGCTAACCAGGTATAGGCTTCTTGCAGGTCGGGGTTCAAGCCCCCGACCATCCAAGGGGTTCGGCACTATTCCTTTCCCGCCCCGTCCCATCCCAAATGCTTAACCTGACCCCCTTCCAAGTGCTATATAGTTGTAATGGCTTGGCGCTTCTCCTGATAGTCCCCTCCTCCCCTCGCAACCTGTGATGGTGTTGACAGCGTCGGTCAACTGGTTGTGTTGTGTTCCTCTTACCTTGACCCGCCCTCAGTTGACCTTACCTTGACCCACCCTCAGTTGACCTTACCTTGACCCCACCCTCAGTTGACCTTACCTTGACCCACCCTCAGTTGACCTTACCTTGACCCACCCTCAGTTGACCTTACCTTGACCCACCCTCAGTTGACCTTACCTTGACCCACCCTCAGTTGACCTTACCTTGACCTACCCTCTGTTAACCTTACCTTGACCTACCCTCAGTTGACCTTACCTTGACCTACCCTCAGTTGACCTTACCTTAACCTATTTCAGTAGTGAGTTAAAAACATCGTCCTGGAAGATGATTTCACGCAAGATGATGTGCTTGCGTATTTAAGAGTTCCGTAGGCTTCTGTAAGATCATAGAGCTACCACTTAATTAACTCTTTATGTGATACGTATGTAACCAATAGAAATTGACGTACAATAAATATAAGTAATTATCCAACTAAAGCGCCGAGCTAGCAAGCCTACGTAACTCTTAATAATACGTAAGACGTATTTATTAAGAGTTCCGTAGGCTTACTAGTTCGGCGCTTTAGTTCCGTAAGAACAGAATCTTACGTGAAATCATCTTCCAGGACGATGTCTTTAAACATTGATGTGGTAATAGTGTGTTAAGTGGGTGTTCTCACCTCAGTGTGCTGCAGGATGGAGGTTTTGGCTCCTAAGCTATCGACGGGTTAGAACAATAATTTGTCTTATTTGTAACTCGTCATATTTTTAAGCTGTGTAAAGAGGTTGTTTTCTAACATCCCTTCCCCACAATAACCCTTTTTTAACCTGTCGATGAGGAGTGTGTGTGTGTGTGTGTGTGTGTGTGTGTGTGTGTGTGTGTGTGTGTGTGCGTGTGCGTGCGTGCGTGCGTGTGCGCGTGTGCGTGTGCGCGTGCGTGTGTGCGTGTGCGTGTGTACTCACATAATTGTGCTCGCGGGGGTTGAACTTTGGCTCTGTGGTCCCGCCTCTCAACCGGCAATCAACTGGTGTACAGATTCCTGAGCCTACTGGGCTCTATCATATCTATATTTAAAACTGTGTATGGAATCCGCCTCCACCACATCTCTGCCTAATGCATTCCACCTGTTAACTACTCTGACACTGAAAAAGTTCTTTCTAACGTTCCTGTGGCTCATTTGGGTACTCAGTTTGCACCTGTGTCCCCTTGTTCGCGTACCGCCAGTGTTGAATAGTTTAGCCTTGCCTACCCTGTCAATTCCCCTGAAGATTTTGTAGGTAGTGATCATGTCTCCACTCACTTCTGTCTTTCAGTGTCGTAAGTTGCATTTCCCGCAGCCTTTCCTCCTAACTCATGCCTCTTAGTTCTGGGACTAGTCTAGTGGCATACCTCTGAACTTTCCAGCTTCGTCATGTGCTTGACAAGGTACGGGCTCCATGCTGGGGCCGCATACTCCAGGATTGGTCTTACGTATGTGGTGTAAAAGATTCTGAACGATTTCTTACACAGGTTCCTGAAGGCTGTTCTGATGTTAGCCAGCCTTGCATATGCCGCAGACGTAATTCTTTTTATGTGGGCTTCAGGAGACAGGTTTGGTGTGATATTAATTCCTAGATCTTTCTCTCTTTCCGTTTCATTAAGTACTTCGTGTGTGTGTGTGTGTGTGTGTGTGTGTGTGTGTGTGTGTGTGTGTGTGTGTGTGTGTGTGTGTGCGCGCTTGTATTTATGTATGCATATGTGCATTTGGGTGTATGCATGGATTTGTTTATGGTGGTGGAGTGAAATGATGAGTAAAATTAGTTTTTTGGGTCCTGGCCCCTCTTCCCCCCACCCATTTTCTAACACTTATTTTAATATCTCTATATCCCTAGCCTTAAATTAATGTTTCCAAATTGTATATACTGTACTCTAATTTGTATTCTTCATACCAATAATAGCGTTTTATTAATTATCACACAATTTTTGTATCATCAGCTCCAAGATGATGATGCCACAACAGACGACATCAGTGAGATCCGTGAAATGGACTCGCTTCAGTCTGACACCCTCCACTCCAATGAGGGAGATGCCCAAACCAAAGGGAGACCTCCTCTCACTAGTCAAGATTCTAATGAGATAGAGTCTCCAACTGACACTCTGCTGCAACAGCACCAGTTTCCCACTGGAATAATGCCTCCAGCCATTGAAGCAGTGCTAAGGGGTACCTGGCCTTTTGAGAAAGCTCTGTGGCACTCTAGTCCAGCTTCAATGGGGATGCCATATAAAAATAACAATCAGGTGGGTTATGAGACCTCGTTTGTTGTCACTTGTTTCTTTCTTGATGGTCCTTTAGTTGGTAGATATGTGTGTGTGCCACTTTCTTCTGCTTACTATACTTAAATGTGTAATAAAGATTATTTATGAAAAGTGTATGCAAGGTGAATTTCATACACAGTGTATTTGTGTTTTGTTGGCAGGAGGTACCAGGGATTATGGCAACTTCAAGTGTAACAAACAGACGTGCCCAGAGTACTCAGCAACTCCTTACAAACAAGGTACACTTGGCTCATTTGCTCACAGAAAGTTCATATTTGATTCGTTTTGTGGTAATCTTGTACTCTGGCCAGTGTTTACTGCATCATGTGTGGCCTTCAGTGTAGCATAAGGAGAGAGAACTGTGATCAAATAGACATGCATGTGTGGTGATGAATTATATTATTGACTGAACTAATCAAAGGAAACCATTTTTTTATGATGGGAGAAAGAGTAACATTATTCTTGAAGCAATACAATAGAGATGAACAATGTAATACAGTATAATGATATCAATATAATAAACAATAGAGGTTTTTTAAAAGAACAAAGATAAAATTAGTTTTTTTAATTAGTCAAAACTTAATATTAGATGAAAAATGAGGTAAAGATACCAGAATATGTTATAATCCTGTTCTGCCCTGAAAAGTTATGAGCATGGCTATGTATTGTCTACAGCTGTACATAAAGCTTCTGTGTTTTTCTCTCTTTGGCACCTTGGGAATAAGGAGCAACAGGGAACCTTACCTTGTTGTGGTTCCAAGGATTAATGTCCTTGCAGCCCGGTCTCTGACTAGGCCCTCTGGTTGATAGGGCAGGTCAACCAGGCTGTTAAGGAGAGGTGTTGTCCTTGTCCAGAACCTAACATTGCAGGGACTGTGTGCATAAAAAAGTGTGTGTGTGTGTGTGTGTGTGTGTGTGTGTGTGTGTGTGTGTGTGTGTGTGTGTGTGTGTGTGTTATAAAATGTAAGTGGAACAAAGAGAGAGAGTTTGGGAAAATAGTACTCATTCAAAGGGCACAGTGGAAGCTGAGAAAACCAGGTGGCTGTGCAGTGTAAGTGTATTAGGAGAAATTCTTGAGTGGAGTAAAGGGCCACCATGCTTTACTTCATCCATGCTAATACAGTACCTTCAGTGTTTACTACTGCTGATTGGTCTGCTCATTATCTGTTCATACCATCATCTCAGATGTTTTTGTTTTCTTGTTATCAATGGTAACTCGTATATCTGGGTACCAGTTTTATATATAGTCACTCCCTGGGCCGGGCCACAGTCACCCTGCACACTGCTCACATGCCACATGCCGACATGTACCCCACAGTGACGAGCATCTTTGCAAAAGGTTCTTGCCACATAGTTGGGAAAGGAAGACAAGAAATAACTGAATTTGCCAGCATAGAGATGGATCACCTGGGTTGTAAAGGAAATGTGGGCTAGCAGGCTTCTCCAAGCAACACCCTTTCAGATCACATTGTGAAAGGGAAACCCAACCAACTTAACTGAATTGGTCTCTGCTGAACTGGTAGTGAAATGGGTGGAATGCCAGGTATTATGTAGGATGCAGCATTATAGCCTGACGCTGTAAGTGGTGGAGAGAATTCAAATTCAACTTACAGAAGTTGAATTTGAAGAATAGTTACAGGAGTTGAAAGAATAGTACTAATCATGGGTATCAAGAACTTTAAGGCTATTTCAGGAAGTCTGCAGAAGTTTGCTGCTGGTAGGTTATCAAGGCCAGTCTGTGCTACAAACAGTCGGTGAACAAATTGAACTAGACAAATAACTAGACACCTTTGTCTAGCATTGTTCCATACTGCGCCATGCAATTTTGAAAGTTACCAAAGTGCATTGTCATAATACAAATACCAAAATGCAAATACAGTATAAGGTCTAGAAAAACCTATAGCAGGTCACTAGTTCCCTGCCTCTGACTGCAGCCCAGGCCAAGTTTCCATGGGCAGACGAAGGTTGGGGTTTGACCTGTGTGGAACCCGGACCAGTCTGGCCCAGGTTCTCTCACTGGTGAAAGAAAGACTAACTGAACTTGGTCCACAAGCAAACATCTAGACACACTGACTGATGGACTAGAGACCCTTGTTTGAGATGGTATTAGATAATGGAAATAAGTCACTGCTGTGCACTACAGGAACTGTTGCTCAGAGAACCAAGAAACAGACCAAATTAATCAGGGGCATTCAAAGACCTGTAAACAGCGCACACTACAAAATGCCCTTACAGTGAAACCAGGTCAGAATTAAGTAAACATTAAATCCTTTTCATTCACCTGGACTGTGTGGGTCTCGAACTGTGGACCCCACACATGTGAGGTCGTAGTTCTATCAACTCGGCTATGAGTGGTCTTAAAAAGGAGAGTTTCCAGAAGCAGCACCCTGCTGCCAAACTGGAATTTTCAAATTTACAATTTATATGACATTGATGTGGGTCAGTAATTCCTCTGGACTTTGGTAGTAGTTAGGGAAAGTTGAAAATTCCAGTTTGGCAGCAGGATGCAATTATTTGCCTTACAAATGCATAATAAATCTACAAATTTGAGATGAATGTTGGGTTCATTGTGCATTTGTTTTGGGTAATATATCGTGATTTTAATTCTCTATTGCTTGACAGTTGTCCTGGCATTGCTTTTCTGCATGTTCTGATTTCCTAATAACTGGCAGGTGGAGATGGTGTATGGTCTCCTTTCCATGTTTTCCTCGGGTGACCGTGATGACATGAGCCGCACACTTCTGGCTATGTCTTCGTCCCCCGACTCTTGTGTTGCCATGAGGCAGTCTGGCTGCCTACCCTTACTAATTCAGGTACACACAGTTGGGTCTTTTTAGTTTGTTATTTCATGCAACCTTGTAATTAATATATGCTGTTTTATTGTGACTTGGGACAAAATATTGCCTCTTATGTTTGATGTTATGCTATACATAATTTTCTTGATATTAATGGAATGAATAATGATATGAAATATTAACTATGTATAGAGCACTTTTTTTTTAGAATATTATTGGCTTTATATTCTATTTACTGCTTGTTACTAAATGATGTAGATTATGATTTCTTTCATGAAATAAAACCTGTATGCTGTATATAAAATAAATTCTCAAATACTTGTACTGTATTTGACTTTTAGCATTGTTTTCAAGCCAGTGCTTGATAACAAAATTTTAATAATAAAAAGCTTTATCATTAAAATAAAATTCTAAAATTGTCAGATTTATATTTTGTTTTTAATATCCAAGCTGCTTCATGGCGGTGACGGAGATATTGCACCTACGAGAGAGACCCGGCTCAGAGCTGCACAAGCCCTCCACAACATTGTCCATTCCCACCCGGACGACAAGAGGGGACGAAGAGAAGCCAGGTTTGTATTTACAGTGCAAGCAAATTTAAAGTTCATGCAGAGGATGACTTATTTTGTATGGCTAGGTTTCCTGGTTATAATGAATTCATTTGATGTATCGAATTCTATATAATACTCTATGTAAATATTTTATTTTGGGTTTAAAAATTTCCTATGGATTAATTATTAATTCTTATTAATTTTTCTCTCTTAAATTTAGAGTGTTAAGATTACTAGAACAAATTCGGGATTACTCGGACTATCTTTATGAACGATTGGAACGAACAAGTGCGGGTCGTGGTCCACTTTTAGAAGATGACATGGACCGGCATCCATGTCCCGCCATGGCTGCCTTAATGAAGCTTTCATTTGATGAGGATCATCGTCATGCTATGTGCACACTAGGTGGACTACATGCTATAGCGGAACTCATCAGACGAGATCATGATGGTCATGGCTCCACTACTTCAGATCAGTATTGCATAACTTTACGAAGGTCAGTAGCATTAATAATACATGTGTCTTATTGGACATTGCCATTTTTCTTATCTGTACTGCAGTGTAAAAATATAGTGATCAGTGTTATGATTTTTTTTTGTGAATGAATAATATACAGTACTAAAATTGTTTAGTCTGGTCAAATGAATGGGTGGTGATAGACAGGTGAAGAGAGAGTATTAAAATTAAGTTTACTGTAGGAGGAGGAGGAGGAGAGAAGAGCCAAGATGAATGGCAAAAATTGTGTGTGTGTGTACTCACCTAGTTGTGCTTGCAGGGGTTGAGCTTCGGCTCTTTGGTCCCGCCTCTCAACCATCAATCTACTGGTGTACAGATTCCTGAGCTTCTCAAGCTCTATCATATCTACATTTGAAACTGTGTATGGAGTCAGCCTCCACCACATCGCTTTCTAGTGCATTCCATTTACTGTGTACTCACCTAGTTGTGCTTGCAAGAGTTGAGCTTCGACTCTTTGGTCCCGCCTCTCAACTGTCAATCAACTGGTGCACAGATTCCTGAGCCTACTTGGTTCTATCAAATCTAAATTTGAAACTGAGTATGGGGTCTGCCTCTACCACATCACTGCCTAATGCATTCCATCTGTTAACTACTCTGACACTAAAAAAGTTCTTTCTAACGTCCATGCGGCTCATTTGGGTATTAAGTTTCCACCTGTCCCTCCCTTGTTCGCATCCCACACGTGCTAAACAGTTTATCTTTATCTACCCTGTCAGTTCATGTATGTGTGTGTGTGTGTGTAATTACCTAAGTAATTACCTAAGTAATTACCTAAGTGTAGTTACAGGATGAGAGCTACGCTCGTGGTGTCCCGTCTTCCCAGTACTCTTTGTAGTATAACGCTTTGTAACTACTGACGGTTTTGGCCTCCACCATCTTCTCACTTAGCTTATTTCAACTGTCTACCACTGTTTGCAAAAGAAACCTTTCTAATATTTTTTCAGCACCTTTGTTTCCTTAGCTTGAATTTGTGTCCTCATGTTCATGAAGTTGCTAGTTTCAGGAATTCCTCTTTGTCAATTTGGTTGATTCATCTCATTATTTTGTAAGTGGTGATCATATCTCTGCTTGTTAAAAACTGAGAGCTATGCTCATGGCATCCCATCTTCCCAGCACACTTTGTCATATAACGCTTTGAAATTACTGACGGTTTTGGCCTCCATCACCTTCTCACCTAACTTGTTCCAACCGTCTACTACTCTATTTGCGAAAGTGAATTTTCTCATATTTCTTCGGCAGATTTGTTTAGTTAGTGTAAATTGGTGACCTCTTGTTCTTGATGTTCCAGGTCTCAGGAATTCTTCCCTATCAATTATATCGATTCCCGTTAGTATTTTGAATGTAGTGAAAATATTGCCTCTTTTTCTTCCATCTTCTAGTTTTGACATATTTACTGCCTCTAACTTCTCCTCGTAGCTCTTGTCCTTCAGTTCTGGGAGCCATTTAGTTGCATGTCTTTGCACCTTTTCCAGTTTGTTGATGTGCTTCTTAAGATATGGGCACCATACAACCGCTGCATATTCCAGCTTTGGTCTAACAAAAGTCGTGAACAATTTCTTTAGTATGCCTTCATCCATGTACAGTATGTAAAAGCAATTCTGAAGTTTGAAGTGTAGCATAGGCTCCTCGCATATATAGTGTATATGTGTGTTGGAAGAAGCGGGGATTGAACTGCAAGAAAAATAATAATAATAATAATAATATTAATATTAAGAATAATAATATTATTATTTATTATTATGATTACTGTATTAACTCATTGTGTTTTGGAACAGGCAGCCAGAGTGTGTGTGTGTGTGTGTGTAATTACCTAAGTGTAATTACCTAAGTGTAGTTACAGGATGAGAGCTACGCTCATGGTGTCCCGTCTTCCCAGCACTCTGTCATGTAACGCTTTGAAACTACTGACGGTTTTGGCCTCCACCACCTTCTCACCTAACTTGTTCCAACCATCTACCACTCTGTGAAAGTGAATTTTCTTATATTTCTTTGGCATCTGTGTTTAGCTAGTTTAAATCTATGACCTCTTGTTCTTAAAGTTCCAGGTCTCAGGAAATCTTGCGTATCGATTTTATCAATTCCGGTTACTATTTTGTACGTAGTGATCATATCACCTCTTTTTATTCTGTCTTCTAGTTTTGGCATATTTAATGCCTCTAACCTCTCCTCATAGCTCTTGCCCTTCAGTTCTGGGAGCCACTTAGTAGCATGTCTTTGCACCTTTTTCAGTTTGTTGATGTGCTTCTTAAGATATGGGCACCACACAACCGCTGCATATTCTAGCTTTGGCCTAGCAAAAGTAGTGAACAATTTCTTTAGTATATCGCCATCCATGTATTTAAAAGCAATTCTGAAGTTAGAAAGCGTGGCATAGGCTCCTCGTACAACGTTCTTTATGTGGTCCTCAGGTGATAGTTTTCTATCTAGAACCACCCCTAGATCTCTTTCTTTATCAGAATTCTTTAAAGATTTCTCGCATAATATATAGGTTGCGTGGGATCTATGGTCTCCTATTCTACATTTCATAACATGGCATTTATTAACATTAAATTCCATTTGCTAAGCGGTGCTCCATATACTTATTTTGTCCAGGTCATCTTGAAAGGCATGACAATCATCTAAGTATCTTATCCTTCCTATTATCTTAGCATCATCAGCAAACATGTTCATATAATTTTGTATACCAACTGATAGATCACTGTGTGTGTACTCACCTAATTGTGCTTGCGAGGGTTGAGCTTTGGCTCTTTGGGCCCGCCTCTCGACTGTCAATCAACTGGTGTACAGATTCCTGAGCCTACTGGGCTCTGTCATATCTACTTTTAAAACTGTGTATGGAGTCAGCCTCCACCACATCTCTGCCTAATGCATTCCACCTGTTAACTACTCTGATACTGAAAAAGTTTTTTCTAATGTCCCTGTGGCTCATTTGGGTACTCAGTTTCCACCTGTGTCCCCTTGTTCACATACCGCCAGTGTTGAATAGTTTATCCTTGTGTACCCTGTCAATTCCCCTGAGGATTTTGTAGGTAGTGATCATGTCTCCCCTCACTCTTCTGTCTTCCAGTGTTGTAAGGTTCATTTCCCGCAGTCTTTCCTCGTAACTCATGCCTCTTAGTTCTGGGACCAGTCTAGTGGCATACCTCTGAACTTTTTCCAGCTTCGTCTTGTGCTTGACAAGGTGCACGCTCCATGCTGGGGTTGCATACTCCAGGATTGGTCTTACGTACTGTATGTGGTGTACAAGATTCTAAACGATTCCTTACACAGGTTCCTGAAGGCTGTTCTGATGTTAGCCAGCCTTGCATATGCCGCAGACGTAATTCTTTTTATGTGGGCTTCAGGAGACAGCTTTGGTGTGATATCAATTCCTAGGTCTTTCTCTTTTTCTGTTTCATTAAGTACTTAATCTCCTATTCTGTATCTTGTGTCTGGCCTCCTGTTTCCACTGCCTAGTTCATTACTTTGCATTTACTCGGGTTAAACTTTAACAGCCATTTGTTGGGCCATTCATTCAGTCTGTCTAGGTCGTTCGGTAGCCTCCTACTATCATCCTCTGTTTCAATCTTCCTCATAATTTTTGCATCATCAGCAAACATTGAGAGAAACGATTCTATACCCTCTGGGAGATCATTTACATATATCAGAAACAGTATTGGTCCAAGGACCGACCCCTGCGAGACTCCACTTGTGATGTCACGCCAATCCGAGACCTCACCCCTCACAGTGACTCGTTGTCTTCTGTTACTTAGGTACTCCCGTATCCAATGGAGTACCTTCCCTTTCACTCCAGCCTGCATCTCCAGCTTCCTCACTAGCCTCTTGTGTGGTACTGTATCAAAGGCTTTTTGACAATCCAAAAATATGCAGTCTGCCCACCCCTCTCTTTCTTGCCTGGTCGTAGAATTCAATTAGCCCTGTGAGGCAGGACTTACCATCCCTGAACCCATGTTGATGCTGTGTAACAAAGTTCTTTCGCTCCAGATGTTCCACAAGCTTTCTTCGCACAATCTTCTCCATCAGCTTGCATGGTATGCAGGTTAGGGACACTGGCCTGTAGTTCAGTGCCTCCTGCCTATCCCCTTTCTTGTATATTGAAACTACATTAGCTGCCTTCCAAATTTCTGGCAGTTCCCCTGTTTCCAGTGATTTGTTATACACTATGGAGAGCGTCAGGCACAGTTCTTCTGCTCCTTCCCTTAGTATCCAAGGGGAGATTCCGTCTGGGCCTATAGCCTTTGTCACATCCAACTCTAGTAAACACTTCTTTACTTCCCCACTGGTAATCTCAAACTCTTCTAGTGGTTCCTGGTTAACTATTCTCTCTCTTATCTCTGGAATCTCTCCTTGCTCTACGGTAAAGACCTCCTGGAATTTCTTATTCAGTTCCTCACACACTTCCTTGTCGTTTGTAGTGAATCCTTCTGCCCCTATCCTTATATTCATTACCTGTTCCTTTATTGTTTTTTTCTCCTGATGTGACTATGCAGCAACTTGGGTTGAGTCTTTGCCTTGCTTGCGATGCCATTTTCGTATTGTCTTTCTGCCTCTCTTCTCATTCTGACATATTCATTCCTGGCACTCTGGTATCTTTCTCTGCTCTCAAGTGTCCTGTTATTCCTATAGTTTCTCCATGCCCTATTACTTTGCTGCTTAGCTAGCCTACATCTCTGATTAAACCATGGGTTTCTCATCTTCATTTCATTGGTTTCCTTTTGAACTGGGACAAACTTGTTCGCTGCTTCCTTGCACTTGTGCGGGATGAAGTCCATCATGATCTGGGCCGTCTTTCCCGTGAGCTCAGTTTCCCATGTTATATCTGTTAGGAATTTTCTTAACTCCTCAGTTTCCCTTTCGGAATGCCAGTTTTTTGTTTTCAGTACCCCTCCTCGAGTTCAATAACCCTTCTTCAACCAGATACTCAAACGCCAGTACACTATGCTTGCTCATTCCTTCTGGGGCCTCATAGCCGATTTCCCTTATGTCGGAGTCGTTCAGAGTGAAGACTAGGTAGAGTCTCGCTGGTTCATCGTTTCCTCTCATCCTAGTGGGTTCCCTGACATGTTGGCTTAGAAAGTTTCTTGTCGCCACCTCCATTAGTTTGGCTCTCCATGTATCCTCTCCTCCTTGCGGTTCCTAGTTCTCCCAGTCTATCTTTCCGTGATTGAAGTCTTCCATGATGAGCAGATGGGATCTATTTCTACAGGCAGCAGAGGCTGCCTTCTCAATTATAGTGTTAACTGCCATGTTGTTGTTGTCATACTCTTGCCTTGGTCTTCTGTCATTTGGTGGAGGGTTATATATCACTGCTACTACTACTTTTGGTTCTCATAATGTTATGGTGCCTATTATGTAGTCTCTGAAGCCCTCGCAGCCTGGGATGACCATCTCCTTGAAGCTCCATTCCTTTCTCATTAGTAGGGCCACTCCACCTACTCCCCGTCCTTCCCTCTCTTTCCTTATTACAGTGTAGTTCTGGGGAAACACTGCATTAGTTATGATACCTGAGAGTTTTGTTTCTCTGAGTCCGATTACATCTGGGTTCACTTCTTGTGTACTTTCCTGTAGTTCACTTGCCTTGCTGGTGATCCCATCTATGTTCGAGTACATCACCCTGAAGCTGACTTTCTTCTGTCTTTTCTCATATCCTGTTGCTTCTGTGTGTGTGTGTGTGTGTGTGTGTGTGTGTGTGTGTGTGTGTGTGTATGTATGTGTATATAATATGTCGTACCTAGTAGCCAGAACGCACTTCTCGGCCTACTATGCAAGGCCCTATTTGCCTATTGGGTCGAGTGATTTTCTTTATTTTCAATAAATTGTTTCCAGTTGGTTTATTTTAAATATTCTTAATATAATAATAACATAAATTATTGATTTAGTTACGTTACTTTAGGTTACGTTAAGATAGGTTAGGTTAGGTAGAGTTGGTTAAGTTCGGTCATATATCTTCGTTAGTTTTAATTCAAATTTAAAAAAAATTAGCTCAAACATAATGAAATGAATAGCTTTATCATTTCATAAGAAAAAATGAGAAAAATATTGAAATTCTGGAAAACTTGGCTTTTTAGGCAAATTGGGCCTTGCATATTAGGCCAAGAACTGCATTCTGGCTACTAGGTACAACATGTGTATATGTATGTATGTGTGTATGTATGTATATATATATATATATATATATATATATATATATATATATATATATATATATATATATATATATATATATATATATATATATATATATATATATATTTATATATATATATATATATATATATATATATATATATATATATGTCGTACCTAATAGCCAGAACGCACTTCTCAGCCTACTTTGCAAAGCCCGATTTGCCTAATAAGCCAAGTTTTCATGAATTAATATATTTTTTCTCTATTTTTTTGCTTATGAAATGTTAAACCTACCCATTTCATTATGTATGAGGTCAATTTTTTTTTTATTGAAGTTAAAATTGACGTAGAAATAAGACCGAACCTAACCAACCCTACCTAACCTAACCTAACCTATCTTTATAGGTTAGGTTAGGTTAGGTACCCGAAAATGTTAGGTTAGGTTAGGTTAGGTAGGTTAGGTAGTCGAAAAACAATTAATTCATGAAAACTTGGCTTATTAGGTAAATCGGGCCTTGCATAGTAGGCTGAGAAGTGCGTTCTGGCTACTAGGTACGACATATATATATATATATATATATATATATATATATATATGGCGTACCTAGTAGCCAGAACGCACTTCTCAGCCTATTATGCAAGGCCCGATTTGCCTAATAAGCCAAGTTTTCCTGAATTAATATATTTTCTCTAATTTTTTTCTTATGAAATGATAAAGCTTCCCATTTCATTATGTATGAGGTAAAAAAATGTTTATTGGAGTTCAAATTAACGTAGATATATGACCGAACCTAACCAACCCTACCTAACCTAACCTAACCTAACCTATCTTTATAGGTTAGGTTAGGGTAGGTAGCCAAAAAAGTTAGGTTAGGTTAGGTAGTCGAAAAAACATTAATTCATGAAAACTTGGCTTATTAGGCAAATCGGGCCTTGCATAGTAGGATGAGAAGTGCGTTCTGGCTACTAAGTACGACATATATATATATATATATATATATATATATATATATATATATATATATATATATAATATAATATAATATAATATAATATAATATAAAATATGCGAACAAGCCTGAATGGTCCCCAGGACTATATGCGACTGAAAACTCACACCCCAGAAGTGACTCGAACCCATACTCCCAGGAGCAACGCAATTGGTATCTACAGGACGCCTTAATCCGCTTGACCATCACGACCGGACATAAGGAAGTGATAGCCGAAGCTATTTGAACCACTTCCCCGCCGGCATTCGGATGGTAATCATGGGCATGGCATTTTATCAAATCACCTCATTCTTTGGGGCACACGTGAGGAACACAAATACGAACAAACCTGAATGGTCCCCGGGACTATATGCGACTGAAAACTTGCATATAGTCCTGGGGACCATTCAGGCTTGTTCGTATATGTGTTCCTCACGTGTGCCCCAAAGAATGAGGTGATTTGATAAAATGCTATGCCCAAGATTACCATCCGAGTGCCCGCGGGGAAGTGGTTCAAATAGCTTCGGCTATCAGTTCCTTATGTCCGGTCATGATGGTCAAGCGGAGTAAGGCGTCCTGTAGATACCAGTTGCGTTGCTCCTGGGAGTATGGGTTCGAGTCACTTCTGGGCTGTGAGTTTTCAGTCATATATATATATATATATATATATATATATATATATATATATATATATATATATATATATATATATATATATATATATATATTAGCCTTATATTAAAGTCCCCCCCCCCCCAGGGTCAGATTACCGACCCATCCTAGGATGCAATCTCACAACAAGCTGACTAACTCCTAGGTACCTATTTATTGCTAGATGAATAGGTACATTAGATGATAGGAAACTTGCCCAACCATTTCTGTCCCACCCTGAATTAGAACCAGGAATTCCTGGTTGTGAGATAGGAACAAACTCGACTGTATTACAATATGAGAAGTGATAAGGTACATAGCTTGGTTGCAGGAATTTGTAAATGGAAAGTAAATGTTTGGAATGTTTATTTATGACACTCATTGGGGAGTGCTGCAATGTAATTTCATGCATCAGTTGGGTGTTGGACTGGATGGTAGAGTGATGGTCTTGCTTCTTGCAGGTTAGCGTTCAATCTCTGACCGTGAACTGGTTGTGCACCATTCCTTTCCCCCCATCCTATCCTAAATCCTTATCCTTGTATCCCTTCCAAGTGCTATACAGTATACTGTAGTTTAAAGGTGCTATATAAGAGCTTTCTCCTTATTACTTTACCTTGGGATTAATTGCTGGAGTGTGTTGGTGTTGGCTTTCTGTGATGTGAAGTAGTATCACATGTGACTAGTATCAACAGTTGTGACTATTGAACAGGTCTTATTTTTTCATATATCGGTGGCCTTTTTATCTATACTGCTCTCCTTGCCTTAGTAGGTTAGTGCCTCCCCATCCTGTGGACATTGGAAATGGGGTAATGATAATAATGATGATATTGGCAGAAGTTATACAGGAAATTAATACTTAATGCTGATAATTTTCAGATATGCAGGAATGGCATTAACCAACCTAACATTTGGAGATGGCACAAACAAGGCTCTACTGTGCTCCTTCCGGTCCTTCATGAGGGCACTTGTATCCCAGCTCCATTCTCCTAGTGAAGATCTTAGACAGGTAATTAGAATATTAATTACAGTACTTTATGGTCTATATTTTTGCACTAATGCCTATATACTGCACCAATGCAATGAAATAATTGTAACATTGGTTAAAATTACTTAATTTTAAAGTTTGTATAAAATGTGACTCTTATTTTTGTGGTTATTTGTATGTTTAATTACACCAAGCTAAATCTTGGAAACTTTTTCATCGCTAAGCAGGATGGATTATGCAAAGGTCTTCCATACACCTGAATGTGGGCTCTCTTTCTGTCCACTACACCTGAAGTTGGTATTTCTTCCTCACACTTAAAGTTTTGCTCATTTCTGTCCTATACATGCAAAGTTTGGCTAAATTTTGTAGATTCTTTCACTCATTTACCTCTTAAAACTGGTTCTTTCCCATTGTCCATGGCCATCCTGAGAGAGAGAGAGGGAGAGGGAGGCAGGGGGGGGAGGGGGAGAGAGGGGGAGAGGGAGGGGGAGGGGGAGGGAGAGATGGGGAGGAGGAATGAGAGAGGGGGAGAGGGAGAGAGAGAGAGGGGGAGAAGGAGAGAGAGAAGGAGAAGGAGAAAAGGAAATAATGTGAGTGAGTGAAGAATTGGTAAAAAAGTAAATCACTGTGGTTAAGTGACTGGTACCTGAATCCGGCCTCAGGGAGTAGAAGAACCCCTGAAACCCTTTCTGGGTATGTTAAGGAATTGGATAATGCACTCGGGGGGAACAGAAAAGGAAGGGAATATATTCAAATATGTTCACCCTTAACTTCCCTTCCCTGATTTGTTAATCTAAATGACTTTTGCATTCAAAAGGCTAGCAGTGTGCCAAGAAATCTAATATAATATGAATCAAATAATAAATACTCATGTGGAAGAGTAAATATCCCTAATATTTACTTACCAGGAAAGGCAGATTCATAAATTCAAGCACAACAAATGTTGGAGATTACAGGAGCTCCACCTTAACTCCCACTAGTCTTTTCCAGGAACTACCTGGGGAAGGGGGGAACCTTCTCATTGCTGCAGATTCCGTCTTCCATTATACAGTTCTGTACCAACTCCCTTTCTGAAACTCTGGGTGTACTTCTGTAGGGGATGGTATCCATTCAGTATAGAAATCTCTCATAGATATTTCCTCCATATTCAAAATTATATAAAATTTATCTGTTAGAGCTTTATGTTCCTAATTTGGTACTATAATTGTGGAGCTGGATATTTGACTCGAATGAAAATGGAGTGTATTGTTTAATATTCTATTGGCACAATGTATATTAGCCATTATGGTCTATTGTAATAATGGTTGAATATATGCACTCTATATTTCTGTGCATAGGTAACTGCCAGTGTACTGCGCAATCTGTCATGGAGAGCAGATGGAGCAAGCAAAGCAAGTCTAAGGGACGTAGGAGCAGTTGCAATTCTGATGCAGGCTGCCCTCTCTGCACGGAAAGAATCTACACTCAAGGTTATTTTGTCTGCAGTATGGAATCTTTCTGCACACTGCAGCATTAACAAGGTGCGTTATCTGTACTTTGGCAGGCTTCACACAAACTGAAATATTGGCTCTAGTGTACCTGACAGAGAATAAACAAGAGTGTTCTTGTCACTTTAGAAATCTAAATCTTGTTAAATTAATTGCTAAACAAAATGTATCATTTTCTTAGAGCAAAAACCTTTACCGTAATATCACCTTGCTGTTGATACAAAATTATGCATTGGCAGGTAGGGCCAAATATTATCAAAGTTCTTCAACCACATGTAATAGAAGGAAGGTTTTGCCTTGCAGGCTGAAATATGTGCAGTGGATGGAGCTCTAGCATTTATCTGCAGCACACTTACCTACAAGTCACAGTCCAAAACCCTAGCCATTGTAGAGAATGGAGGTGGAATACTCAGGAATATTTCTAGTCATATTGCTGTCAGAGAAGATCTTAGGTAAGTGTTAATT
Organism: Procambarus clarkii; assembly: GCF_040958095.1. Taxonomy (NCBI): domain Eukaryota; kingdom Metazoa; phylum Arthropoda; class Malacostraca; order Decapoda; family Cambaridae; genus Procambarus; species Procambarus clarkii. The sequence continues at coordinate 2,643,640 of NC_091176.1, forward strand.
TATAAAGGTGCTCTGCAAAGAATACTAATTAATAGGAATAGTTTTCTGCAAGGAGCCCCATCAACTTCCCGAAGCTATCCAACTGGTATAGTGCTATCCTAATTGGGGTCATCAGTCGCAGAGTTCTTGTTGCTTATTGGGGATCAAAGCCAGAACCTGGCCTCCCCCCGAGAGGTGCAGGAAGCAATGGCTTATGAACACTTTACATTTAAAGTACAGTACTGTATGTCATATTTGCCATCGACCGGGGAAGGCACCCAGAAAGGTAGGCAAACCAAAACAGACCTGGTTAAAAATTGCGACTTGCGTCCTCGAAATGTAGGATAGCATTTCGAGATGTAGGATAGCCCCCCCAAATAGGATAGCACTATATCAGTAGGATAGCTTCAGGGAACCTCCGAGGCTCGCCCAGAAACTGGCATTTCATTACATTCAACGTTGGTTTTCTGGCCAGCATTTAAAGTATACTGTTTCAATACGATAAAAATCTTATCAAAGAATCACATCAGTTATTACATATAAAGCATTCATTTTCCTATTTCATATTAGAAAATTCAACTTTTCAGCAGTTTAATAGTTTCAGGGGGAGGTAAACGATAAGTAATTGACAAGTGATGTGAGAAGAGAGGCATAGTGTTGACCAAACCACACACTAGAATGTGAAGAGACGACGACGTTTCGGTCCGTCCTGGACCATTATTAAGTCGACAATTGACTTGTTAATGGTCCAGGACCGACCGAAATATCTTTGTCTTTTCACTTTCTAGTGTGTGTGGTTTGGTCAACATTTTTCAGCCACGTTATTGTGACTCCTCATCGGCAGAGGCATAGTCACATTATGCATATCTTAATGTGATAGCTGCAGCTTAATGTAGCCTATGTGTGTGACTTATAATTGTTAGTATTATAATGAGGTACAAGCTTTTAAATATGTAAAGTACTGTATTGAACTTGCAACTATATTTTCATTTGCAGGCAAGTACTGAGGGAACACAGTACACTGAACACATTATTAGGGCAGCTACGTTCACCAAGTTTAACAGTGGTGAGCAATGCCTGTGGAACACTGTGGAACCTCTCAGCAAGGTGTAGTCAAGACCAGCGGATGTTGTGGGAACTTGGCGCCGTTCCCATGTTGCGATCACTGATTAACTCAAAGCATAAAATGATATCTATGGGGTCTAGTGCTGCTCTGAAGAATTTACTGCAAGCACGGCCTGAGGGAATGTCTTTGACAGACCCTCGTCATGGCATGGGTCTGCCATCCTTACAAGCACGTAAACAGAAAGCTCTTGAACAGGAATTAGACCCCTCACTCTCCGAGACATGTGATAACATTGAGACTTCACCACGTTCCTCACCAACTCATCCTCAAGGTACTGACCCTCATTTTTATGGTCAGCCAGGTGATGCTTCACAGTACTATCCTGGTACTAGACCTATGTTCCATTCATTAGGAACACAATATAATAATGTACTAAGATCTGAAAGCAGGGACTCTATATCTTCAACCCACTCCGATAATTCGCATGACCGAATGAGGCAGTTATTAATGCGGCATCATCAAAGTGCTCGTGAAGGCATTGGGGAGAACGGTAGACCTCTAGATTTGTCACTAAGATCTATGGCTCCTCCATCACATTGTGTACCAGATATTGCACATATGAGTCAAGAAGAATTACAAAGACACTTGGAATCCAAAGAATTTAATGGAAGTGCTGATGAGATTTTTGCTTCACGTGTAAGGAACATGAAAGATGTATATGGTCGTCCATCAAGTGAATCGATGCCTTTTAGTGATGGCATTGCTGGTAGTGCTAATGGTAACCGAAATGGGTCATTCCATGCCTCAGGTCCACAACCTCCATACAGTCCCCGTAGGAGGTCATCAAATACAAGTGAGGATGAAAGAAGTGGGACTGGAAGAAATTTTGTTAACGGCAAGCAACAACAACAACCTCATAATGAAGCTCATTATAATTATTACAGCAAGTATGTGAACTACAGTCGAAATCTAGCAGAAGTAGACATCGAAAACGATGCCCAAGATGAGCCACTCAATTATAGCCTCAAGTGTGGAGCAGGAACAACAATGAAAACTCCAACAAATGAATCAATGGCTAACATGTCACAGAGTACTGAAAGACCAGTACCTCAAATTGATAATTATGTGGTAGAAAGAAGAGAGACGCGAAAAACTGAATCGCATCCGGAGTCAGAGAGAGATCCAGAGAGCTTCACTGGTTACACGGAAACAGACCTTGACCAGCCTACGAACTTCAGTCTAAGGTATGCTTTGATCTACATTTGATTTAATATTTTTATGTTAATAAGATTTAGATTTTTCCCATTGCTGTTCAGTAATTTTTTCTTTATTTCTTGCACTGTTGCAAGCATTCTCTTTTAAATGATTTAATTAAGTTAAGATTTCACCTTATTAGAATTTATTACAGTATATTATATACAACAAACATTGATAATTTTCTGCCAAAATAATTTTTATGTATTACAAATTATAAAGAAAATATATTTAGTAACTGTTGTTTATCACCAATCACTTACCACTGGTCTTGGAACAGTATGCTATTGGGTCAATCTCTGGTACTGGTGGACTTACCGGAAGCTAAACAGTAGCAGTACGAGGGACCGGTACAAGGCAGAGAGAACAACAGATCTCTGGATAATTTTGAGCAAAATGATGACTATGAGTGGTTTGTAACTACTGTGATCTGCTGATAATTTTAGATTCAGCTTTTTCTACCATGGGCTTTATGCTAGAATGTATTTTGTAATTTTGATACATGTAATGCTAAGTATAGTGTCATGCTGAAAGTATTAGTCTGCTTTTGTCTTGATTCGTCAGATCTGTTATAATTGAAAATACAGTATCACAAAAAAAGTTTATATAATTTCCACTTATTATCAAGTGGAAAAAATGGAAAAAGGCACTCACCACATTACAAAAATAATATTTTTCAAAGGGAACAAATAATGAATTAAGTCAGTTTTAGTCCTCTACAGTTGATGTATACAAATATAAAATATGTATATGAGCAAAAAGATCTAAATACACTAGATCTCAGGAATGCAAAGATGAACATATTTTAAATGAAAATAAGAGCCAAAGTGCTTAGGCTCTTATTTTCCTTTCGAATGTGGTCATTTTTGCATGCACACACACACACACACACACACACACACACATATATATATATATATATATAATATTGCAACCCATTCTTGCAAATTTAATAAGTCAATATTGACTTATTAAATATGTGCATAGGTGACATACTTAACATAATAGATACCCTTAAAAAGATTCATAGAAAACACCGACCTTACCTAACCTTGTTAGTATCTTAAGATAAGCATCTTATTGCTTCGTAATTACAATTATTACCTAACCTATAATAGGTATAGGTTAAGTAATAATTGTAATTACGAAGCAATAAGCTAACCTATAATAGGTATAGGTTAAGTAATAATTGTAATTACGAAGCAATAAGATGCTTATCTTAAGATACTAACAAGGTTAGGTAAGGTCGGTGTTTTCTATGAATCTTTTTAAGGGTATCTATTATGTTTAGTATATCACCTATGCACGTAGTTAATAAGTCAATATTGACTTTACGAATTTGCGAGAACGGGTTGTATATGTGTGTGTGTGTGTGTGTGTATATATATATATATATATATATATATATATATATATATATATATATATATATATATATATATATATATATATATATATATATATATATATATATATATATATATATATATATATATATATATATATATATATATATATATATATATATATATATATATATATATATATATATATATATATATATATATATATATATATATATATATATATATATATATATATATATATATATATATATACACTTAATGTATATGTACAGTATGTCATATATATATAATATGAAGTAGTTATCTACTATCAAAGAGTGTATTGGCTGTTGAGTTGATTCAGACAATACATCAGTATACACTGCAAAGTCAGACCCCAAAATCATTGTCTTGAAATGTGTTCATTATTCTGCGTATTAATGTGTCTGTTGTGTGTGAACTAATGACCTTTTGCATTCACCATCAGGGCTTAGGTAATTCAAATAAAAAATATGAGACACTAAATAATGATTATTTGGAGAATGTTCGTAAGAAGAGTGAATAGTAAGGGTTGTGGAATGTTGCAAGATTGCACCAATAGCATTTCTGTAGAATGTTCATTTTTGAACAGAACCAAGCCTTTATTGCTTTCTTGTATACAATATCATTCAGCTCTATTCCAAAGTTTGAGTTCAGAAATTGTGTTAGCATGAAGGTGTGAAGCTAGATGTGACTAATGTGAAGTGTTAAAAAGATTTGATTAGAAATACTGAGCTTGTCACTTACTTGGCTTCCTGAGAGAGCTAGAACAGAATTCCTATCATCTGAAGGATTGCCATTTTATGAGGATGGTGGGAAGAAACAACTCTATTTTTATTCATAGAGATTTTGTCTAACCAAATTTTGTTTGAACATGTTTTTGCCTAATGAATACCTGTTTAATACCCAATATTTTAGTGCTAATTTGAAATTTGGGTGCATATAATTGTGCAGTATTTAGTAATCTAGGTTTCCAGTACAGTACCAGCATTAAATTATTCACTAGGAATGCTCTGTTAGTCCATGTTTCTACACTTTTACTACTAAAGCTGCAGAAAATGTTGTATTACAAATGAAAATACTATACCTAATATCCAAAAACATAAGTTGCTCAACAACAGTTTCCACAGGGTTGTCAATACCTTGTGGTGTTCAATTAAGAATGATTTCTTTTAAATCTATAATTATATACAGCAGTATAATATTTTTGTATAAACTGTATTGCACTTTGTTGTCTTTTACATTGACTGTTGGCATGATAGTTAACCTTTTCCTACAAAAGGGTGCGTTCTTACAGGTATTCCGAGGAACGTGATAGTGATGAAGCTGCCTTGTACCGGCGCCCTCCCAAGCCTCCTCAAGAACCCACTTCTCAGTTCTTTGAGCCCTCCATACATGATGACTCGATCAAGACCTACTACACTGAAGGTACTCCTTATGAAACCCCATACAATTTTTCCACTGCTACGTCCATGACAGACCTGCGGGAACCAGCCATCAAAGAGATCGAGAGAGAAGGCTCATCAGCACCTCGTATTGATGAAGTAAGTTTGTTGACAAATCTCGTGTTTCCAAAGCTGTATCTGCATTTAGTTGGAACTGTTATTATGTATTAATTGCAATATGAATTGTATGCAATTATGTATTGTAGTAAACTTGAGTGCAATTTTTGTTTATTTCTTAATTTTTAATTAAGAAGAATTTCTTAATTCTTGAATTTCTTAATTCTTGAATTTCTTAATTCAATTTTTAATTCTCAAGAAGAAGAAGAAAGAAAAGGAAGGTAAGGTTGAAAGCCTAAAAAAGGTAGAAGATATAGATGATCCCGGGGACACGCTGGAGCCACTCCCATCCCACATCGGCCTACCAGTTAAAAGTGGTCTCAGCTCTGGCATGATGACCCCAGACAAACCTATTACATACTGTGTTGAAGGAACACCTGTTTGTCTTTCAAGATTCTCATCAGTTTCTTCATTAACAAGTGGAGAAATCAATGCTAATAATGACAGGTAAGATTTGTTGAGGCTTTTGTGCATCTTATATCTTAATTTAGTAGACACAACATTGTTTCTGAACTAAATTGTCCTTTGAATTGTGAATTCAAGACATATCAAATTTCTTTATGGTGTGCAGTTATCATTAAAATATTATTCAGATTTTTATTAAATCTTATGGGGATACTTAAGATTTTCAAGAGCCATTTCAAACCAGGAAATTTAATTTGTTGTTGTTTACTGATGTACATTTCTGTCAAAAGCATTTATATTCAGTTGTTACAATGAACAAAATTGCATTTATACCTGTCAAAGCAAGAAAAAGCATAACAAATTTGTTTCAGAATATTTGTTATATTCTTTTAACAATCGGTGTTCTGGCATTGCAAATACTGTTTTATACTTATTCCTAGGCAGAATTAATACAAAATAATATTAATTGAAGATTTGTTACCTACATATCACTACTTATTTATGTGTGTGGACAATAGTAAGAGTAAATAGCTCATCATCGGTCTTCAACATTATTACTGTACTATTTACTACTTTTGTGGGACTGACAGACACCCCCAAAAGGAATGGGTGGATGACTCTTAATACAGAAAAAAGTGCCACCTTCCCCATTCGCAAGCATTACTAGAATGTCGTACCTTGTAATAATACCTCTCATGAAATAATGGAAGAGTATTATAGAAAATGAGGATCACAAATGTACAAAAATCTTGGGAGACTAAAACCGTTGGTAGGGGTTAGCAAAATATACACACCTATATTTCAGTCATTTCATGAAGAGTGTAAAGTGCAGTACTCCATATCAGTTGTCACAAGCACATGGTTAGTCATTCATTACTTCCTTCCCAAAGCAAAATTTTTGTAATTGGATCTCAGAACTGCTACATTTCATTTGTTAATTCTATCTCCTCATTATTTACTTAGTAGGTGCTGTTATGAAGTCCATCTATGTGAAGTTAAAACACAAACATTAATTTAATTACAAGACGTGTATTACAGACAAATGCAAATTGTTTGTGTTTTATAGCAAATTTGATAATTGTGGCTTCATATTCATTAAGTTTTTACTGCAGGGATGGACTTATGGGAGAGTTGTCAGAAGATGGGGAACACAAACCTCAAGATACAAGCAGTGAGGACAAGAAGGCCAGACAGGAGGAGGCCCAAGGAGAGGAATTAGAGGATGCTCACAGAGATGGAAGTCACACGCCTTCATCCCAACAGCTAGAGAGACCAGAGGGTAAGGCTTGCTTATCATCATTAATACACAGTAATTAAAAATAAAAAAATAAACATTTAGTGTTTCAGATTTTGTTACAATAAAATAAAAATACTGTACAGTGAATTCTGTGATCATCTTTTTTCTACTTAAGTACAATTTAGATTAATCATATTTCTGAATTAAACCCACTTCGCTGGTTCATTGGGTAGTGTTATACTCTCAGAAGGACTTTACCAAGTATCAGCAGGCCAGTTGAACTTCCACTCCTCTTATCAGTGAATATCTCATTATAATGTCCCTGCCAGACCATTAATGAGGAAAGGAACACACTGTTGATTTCTCTATCCAGCTGTAAATGACCTCTGAAAGGTTCATTCATGCAAGCAATACTTGACTTTAAATAGCACCCCCCCCCCCTTCCCACCACCAGAAACGTTCTGCTCACTGCTAGTTGACACCTGGCTTTACTACTGCTACCCCCCCACCCCATCACTAGGTGTCAGCACCTGCCCAGTAATCAAGAGTTATTGAGAATTCTCTCTCTACTTCATTGTCTTTCACATTTTAAAGTAAAATGATTAGTGTGTATCCTGAAACCGTAATTTCATGGAAAGTGGGCCTATACAATACTTTTAAGTGGATGCCTGCATGGTGTCTTTACATTGTCTGTTGGATTTGTCTTAAGATTTTACTCTGCTGGTTTGCTGAGATTTTGTCCTATTTGAGTAACCCTTTTACATTCCTTGGGAAATAGTCACTGGATGTGGCGTTAGTGCTGCGCACGCATATTTCGGTCTGTTCTTTCACCATGGCATCATTGCATGCATGTAATTTGTTTGCATCTTGTGGTTCTTGCTTGAGGTTATGTAACTTATTTTTTTGTTCATTATGGCATGTTTTTGCCTATTCTTGTCTATGGTGGACAGGGTGAGTTTAGGGCATGCTGAGAACACCCAAGTCCTGCAATCAACTCTCTTCTTCAGGCTGTGCTTTAGGGTAGTTTTCTATGAAATTTTGTCTAGGTTTTCACCTAGGATTTCCTGTTATTTTGTAACCGCTTTTTGGGGTGTTATCTTTTGCAACACACCCTGGAATTGAGCCTTCACCTGCATGGGTTGAAGTTTCAATACTGTGTTCACTTGCTTGGATGTTAGTCTTTGACCCCCACACACCCCCAGAAATTAATCTTTTACCGTTTAGGTTAAGTTACATTACTACAATGTTTGCCTTGCTCATGCTGCACAGTGCTCATGATGCACAGTGCTCATGATGCATAGTGATCATGCTGCACAGTGCTCATGATGCACAGTGCTCAAGATGCATAGTGATCATGCTGCACAGTGCTCATGATGCACAGTGCTCATGATGCATAGTGATCATGATGCACAGTGCTCATGATGCATAGTGCTCATAATATGCAGTGCTCATAATATGCAGTGCTCATAATACATAGTGCTCATGATGCACAGTGCTCGTGATGCATAGTGCTCATGATGCACAGTGCTCATGATACACAGTGGTCATGATACAGTGCTCATGATGCACAGTGCTCGTAATGCACAGTGCTCGTGATACACAGTGCTCGTGATACACAGTGCTCATGATGCATAGTGTTTATGGTGCACAGTGCTCATGATACACAGTGCTCATGATGCACAGTGCTCATGATGCACAGTGCTCATGATGCACAGTGCTCATGATACACAGTGGTCATGATGCACAGTGCTCATGATACACAGTGCGCATGATGCACAGTGCTCATGATGCACAGTGCTCATGATGCACAGTGCTCATGATGCACAGTGCTCATGATACACAGTGGTCATGATGCACAGTGCTCATAATGTACAGTGCTCATGATGCACAGTGCTCATGATGCACAGTGCTCATGATGCACAGTGCTCATGATGCACAGTGCTCATGATGCACAGTGCTGGTGATGCACAGTGCTCATGATGCACAGTGCTCTTGATACACATCAGTTTCATAAATTTGCTACATATTTGTTCATTCTTAATGATCATCATTTAATTTTGTTTAGATTAAAATGAAGTACATATTGCACTATAGATTGACATAGAATTTGATACAAATTCATCTGTGCTGAAATGGTGCCATTTATTTTGCAGCCAACTGCTGTATATCCTTTAACTCTTACATTGCTCCAAATTCTATCTGTAATTTCCCTCTTGTGCTTAAATTGCCATGTGTGATATTTCCATTTAATTTGTTAACTATTTTTAGCATTGCACACCTCAGTGTAGTACTTTTAAGCAGCTGTGCTCTTCAGGGGGTTAATGATTACTACAGCTGAGAAGATTTAACACATAATAATTGTTAAGTCTTATTTTTTATCATAAAATTATTATTCTTTTTAATATATGAAATTTTGCTCATTAGTCATGTTTGAATGCATAATTCTAGCTCAGCATCTTTCCTGCTTGCAGGAAAGAGCGTGCACTATGAGGAAACACCACTCATGTTCTCTCGGGCCACCTCTGTCTCATCACTCAGCAGCTTTGAAGTTCAGTCCATCCATGATGACCGAAGCTCTGTTGTCTCCGATTTCAGGTACATTATATTATGTTGTCTCTGATTTCAGGTACGGTGTAGGATGGTGTCTAAAATTTTCAGGTACAGTATAGGATGTTGTCTGTTTTCAAATACAGTACTGTATATGCAATCTGTGGTTTTGATTTCAGGTACATTACAACACTAGTTTGTCTAAGATTTCTTAGTACTGGTTATCTGGCAACCAGTGTCATGAGACAGAGTAGGAACAAAACAGGCTAGAAAATTATGTTTAGACTGTGGTGGCATTACTGTTTTGTCCATCCTCTCGTAGGGAAGAAAATGCTCCTCAGTGGCCAAAATTGAGAAGCATTTTCTGTGATCGTTTACCTGTTGATGATCCTGAGGACTAACGTCTCACCATGACTTAACAGGGCCATGGGCCTGTTAGGAGCCTAACAGCTCGGTGGACAGCACTTCAGATTCGTAGTCCTGAGGTTCCGGGTTTGAATTCCGGTGGAGGTGGAAACAAATGGGCAGAGTTTTTCACCCTGATGCCCCTGTTACCTAGCAGTAAATAGGTATCTGGGAGTTAGACAGCTGCTACAGTCTGCTTCCTGGGGTGTGTAACAAAAAGGCGGCCTGGTCGAGGACTGGCCCGTGGGGATGCTAAGCCCCGAAATCATCACAAGATAACCTCAAGATATGGTCTGGTCTCTAACCAGGCCTCTGGGTTGGTGGTCAGGTTAACCAGGCTATTCGATGCGACAGCTCACAGTCTGACGTACAAGTCGCAGCCTGGTTGATCAGGCATCCTTTGAGGTGTTTATCAATTTCTCTTTTTGAACACTGCAAGAGGTTGGCCAGTTATACCCCTTATGTGTAGAGGGAGTGATGAATAATAATATGCCGTTGATATTGACAGATATATATCTCAGCATGCCTATTGCACCTTTGCTTTTCACTGAGGCTATTTTGCACATCTTGCCATGCCTTCTGATCTCATGCATTGTTATTTCTGTGTGCAGATTTGAAACTAGTCCTTCTAGTATTTTCCAAGTGTAAATTATTGTGTCTCCTGTCTGCACTCTAGGGAATACAAATTTTAAACATTTAAGCAATCCTAATAATTTAGATGTTTTATTTAATGGATTCTAGCAATAAAAGATCTTTGCATGCTCTCCAGGTCAGCAATTTCTACAGCTTAGAATGGGGCTGATAGTGTGCAACAATATTCCAATCTAGGGAGCACTAGTGTCTTAAAAAGTATCATCATTGGTGTGGCATTTCTTGTTTGAAAGAATCTTGTTAATTAACCTGTCATTTTTCTTGCAGTTGTGACAGTTACTTTGTTGTGGCCTTTATTTAACACTTAAAGTGTTCCAACTTGATTACTCCTAAATCTATTACATTGGTTTTTCATTCAATAGTGTGGTTTGACTGCATTTTATATCTGGGTTCTCTTTTAATATTTTATTTTTTTCCTTGCACAGTTACTGGAACATATGCTCATTAAACATTATGTTATTTTGATTAACATCAGGCTGCAGAAAATCAGTAGGACCTGTTAGTGCGGATTCAAACCTATGTTCTGGGTACTCCCGAGCAAATACCTTACTGATTTTCTTATTGATACATTGCATTAATGTGACTTCTTTGTGCATTAGATTGGAGGTTTGCTGTGTCCTCTATTTTGTCTACTTTCATGAAACTCATAGTACCATCTGCAAAGAATGATACAGTACTATTGTTTGTATCTTTGTCTATGTTAGTTACAAGGATGAGTAAAAGTGCCAGAGAAAGCACAGTACCTTGGGGGGATTCGAGCTTTTCACAGTGGATGATGATACTTTGTTGACTATTGCACTCTGGGTTCTGTTCATTAGGAAGTTAAAGATCAATCTCCCTACTTTGCCAGTAATTCTTTTTGTGCACATTTTTTGTGCAAGTACACAATGGTCACATTTGTCAAAAGCTTTTTGAAATATGTGTATTATATGAGCATTTTGCATGTCTTCCATGGCATCTAAGGCCATGTCATAATTGTCTAGCAATTGTGAGAGGTAGGAGAGCCTTGTCCTTAACCTGTGCTGCCCAGGGTTATGTAGACACTTTGATTCCATGTGTTTTGTGATCCTACTTCTTGGCACTCTTTCAAAGATTTTTATGATGTGTGATGTTAGAACTACTAGTCTATAATTTCTTGCATCTGCTTTCTACCTTTCTACCTCATCTACCTCCTCTGTGAAGTAGCTCAATCTCTGGTGTTTTAAGTATGTCAGGGATGATACTGGTATCAAGGCTCCCCTCTTTAAAAGATGTCAATGGCCCGTAATAGTGGTTTGTAGGTAACAAGACATCATAGATATACAGTAGATAGAATAATACACCTGTAGTTTTGACACATAATTTTGACAAATATCCACTCTTCCTGACTAACTCAATGACTATAAACAAATTCATCACTATACTTGTCTATAATATTTTTGGTTTATTGAATTTAAATTAATTAAATTCATTTGAATATCACTGGCATTGTACTTTTAATTTATATTAATACCTGTTTAAGGTTATAAATTTGCCTTATGTTTGTTTCACATAATAGCATTCATGTTTTTGTATCATATCTTTACTAACAAATATTTTCTCCTTTCTAACAGTCGATTTACCAGTGGTGCAATATCCCCAAGTGACCTTCCAGACTCCCCAAATCATACAGTCCCACCAAGTCCTAAGAGGTCTCGCCCTCCTTCACAACCATTTAAACCAGCACCGGCCCAAGGTTAGCTCCAGATAAATAATATTCTCTCCTGTTTCTAAAGAATCTCGTATCAAATTAGTGTGTTTATGAGGGAAGTCTGACTCATTCATATTTTGAATACTAATGACCGAGTCAATGATTTATGCTTCTTCCTGTACTAGAAATGAAGAGATGCATGCAAGACCTTCACTAAACATTCTGGATAATAACATTTTCCACACCTTTGTGTTTAGGACCCCAACAGAAACTCGTGAAAGATTTATTAGAAGCGGACACCCATTTCTCTTGGCCATAAACATTGGCTTTTAAATGTATAAAAAAATTAAATGGAGTTTTTAAGTATGTGAATGTATTACTCTCTATCCTCTACTGACACATTGAGTAGTGTGTGTCAAATTTCAGTGTTTTGAAAAAAAAAACTATTTTGAAAATATAAAAATATCACGGTTAAAACTTGAATATTTCTGGATTGTTTTTACACACAGTCTATGGCAGTTTGTATGTTTAAATTTTCTCTTTTGCTATTTTTCACTTAGATTTTTATGTTTTCAGATTTGATACTTTCACGTCGTATCTCAGTAATTAAGAATTTCACTAGTGTCTTATCAGTATCAAAGTATTAAAAAATGGCATATTCTATTTGTATGTGTCCTCCTTAGTTAGATAAGTAAATGAAAAATTACTGAGTGAATCATTCTATTTATATATGTTAGGTTAATATGATTTTAATTTAGTATGTTCTGTCAATGGTTTAACCCAATTTTAAAACATGATCAGGTTTATTAAACATCCTCAGTTATTTAGACTAATTACTTCATCTATCATTAAAACCTAGCCAAATTTTGACTTGTAATTTGGTTTTAATCATCTGGTGAGCAATATCTTTGTCGGATATTTAAATTGTTGCATTTTGTCACTTAAAATATATTTTAGCTATATTTTGTCACAAGAATTTAAAAAAGATTTTGTGTGAAGTAATGAAGCTTTGCTATTCAGCAACTGTGTCATATTTAAAGAAAGTAAGGACAAAGATTTGTTCGTGTTTGCATAGACTCCAACTCTGGTTATACAGCTGAACCTATTTTTGTAACACTTGGACATGTCTCTTTAGAATGTAAATGAAAGAAATGCATCATAGTTTATTAAGGTTCTATTTCCAAATTTGCACACAAAAATGAACCCTAGCTGAGTGACAAATTGTTAAGGTACACTTAACACTTTGGCGTACCCCGCGCGCCACCCCTCAACTGTGCGATAATGGACCCAGGGTGTCACGGGAGCGCGCGTAAATTCTGAAAAGTGTATACTCTCTTCAACTTTGTCACCTTAATTCTCGTCCTACGAGATTAAATTTTGCATCATTGTGTTCGCAATAGAATTCTCTACAGTACTAAATGCATATAAACTCCAAAAGCCCAGCTAATTACCTGCAGCAAACAGAGAAAGTGCGAACGAGTTACCCAGGAGCGCACAAACGCGATAAAATGTTTTCACTATTTTCACTCTGGTCACCTCAATTTTCGTCCTAGGTCTTTCATTTTGGTCTCAATGGGTTCGCAATTGAAATCTCTAGAGGAACATTAGCATATAAAATAAAAAACCTGGTCACGCTCCAACCGCTGACGAGTTGAAGACGGGCCACGCGTTAGCCGCAAGTGAGCGCTCAGACGCCTTCCAGCTACACTGCCAATTCCCGCTCTTTTCAAGCGTTTCTTTCGCAATTTTCTTCCAGGAAGGGCCTTGTTCATGATCACTATCCATCGTGGAGTAAGCGTAGATAGTTTCTAAAGCCGCAGTAAGAAATATAGCCACGGAAAATAGCCGAAATGTACACACGTTTGAGATGCGAGGGGAGGCAACATTGGTTACAACAGTGGAGCGAAAACAATGGGCCCACGGCGTGTGCCAAGCCGCCTGAGGGCCACGAGGCTCAACAAAGAAAATGGGAAGACATCGGCGCGCATTTTAAAACCAGTCCCCAAAAAATTGGATAAAAACCTGATTTTTGGCGATTATTTAAAGTGGATGACGCAATGCTGCGTCATCCCCGGTATTACCGACAGTAAACGGATGACGCAATGCTGCGTCATGCCCGGGCGAAAGTGTTAACTAATGATGGCCACTAAAGCCAGCAAATGCAAAATACATTATTGTACCAGAGTCAATAAAAGTTTTTGGTTTCAAGTTTCAGGAAACTTAAGTTTTCTCAATACTGTATATACAGTATCAATATATGTTGAATCTAAAAAGCTCTAGATTACATCGCTCCATTGCACAAGTTACCATACCTTGTAAGAATTCATTTTAGTTTCTCCATGTTTGTTTGTGTTCAGTAGATTTCTTTTCTGACCCTACAGGTCCCAGAACCAGTACAGGAGTGTTTAGTGAGGCTCCAAGAGCATGGGTAGAGGAAGGCACTCCAGTTGAATTCTCTCGAGCCACTTCCTTATCATCCCTTACAATTGATGATGATCTACCCTTAATGGATGATGGTGTCCCAAGGGTTAGTTTTTGTCCATAATGTAAATTTTCCTAACTGGATCTGTTTTTAATTATTTTAATTTGCTTTTGAAAATCTTTGATATAAATCATTTTCCTTATGAGCTCTGATGAAATATTTGCAATGTCGATATTTCTCTACAGTGTACTAAGGATGCTTGAACTAGAAATTGATATCCTTGAGAATATACTACCATTCTAATTATATGATTTTTTATATAATTATTGTGAACATATCTTCATAATAGAATGCTATTTTGCTTTATCAAATAAGAATGTGAAATGAAATTCTCAAATAACCATTTTGTAGTGAATGTCAGGAAATTTCTTCTCTAAATTCTTCACTAATTATTTCATATCTTGGTTTTGCTATCCCATCATCTCGTGTTTCATATCTTAAACCTACCCAGCTTTTCCTTATTTTTTTCAATTGTGGGATGCGGGGAGGTGATGTAAAAAAAAAAAAAGAGTAATATTTTGTAAACAAATAAGCATAGCTGAATAAAAAATTCTACACACGTACTCTGATGCCCAGGAAATTATCCCAGTAGTCAGGACTGTCTGTAATATCATAAGAAAGATAATACATAGTAAGTATGAAAGTACAGTACGTAATTATGTTACCTCTGACATTATATGCTCGCCTTGACAAACAGGTGTACACTTCTCATCCTTCAAAGGACCGGTTAAGAGGAGACGGCAAAGACAGCAGTGACACAACTGGTAGCGAGGCTTCACGTACTACATCTCGTGGATCCCAGAGAGGGATTCCTCTACCTTCTTCTAATATTCCAAGACTCCATGGACAGGTAAAGAAAGAATTTAGGAATTGTAATAAAAATATTGTACAATGAAGTCTTCTATTAATGCATTCATTTGGACAAAATCCGTTCCACTAGATAGTGCTATCAAATGTACAGATAAGATTTTTAAACTTTCGGCAACTTTGTGGAAATGTAATGCAATTTCTTTTCTATTTATGCAATCACATGAAAAACAAAACTTTACGTTAATTTGAAAAGCACCTTTCCGAGTAGATCATTTAGCTACTCCTGGAGGTCAGGTCTATTGTGTTCATAAAACAGGATCATGTATAGTCAGAAAGGAGGACATTAAAAGGCATTCTGTTGCCGAAAGAGGGATATCCGCTGGTAATCATACTGAGCGGGATACTTTTTTCCATTGACTACCTTAGCATCTAGCTGATCTTATAGGAGCCACTTGAAAATTCCTTTTGCTACATATGCCATAATGTTGTTCTTCCTGACTGTGCATGGTTCTGTCCTATGAACACAACGGATTTTACCTAAGAAAGCAGCTGAATGGGATATCTCTGAGAAGTAACTTTTTAATATAAAAATGTGAAGCTATGTTATCTAATTTGACTTTTACCTCAATTACCCTCTGAGTGGTGGTGAGATGTTTGGTCATGTTTCTTTGCACCTTATGCCTATGTCCACTAGCAGTAAATAAACATCAGGGAGTTACGCGTCTGCTGTGGGTTACATCCTGGGAAAGATCAGTCACGGTTCCAGAGGTACTGTGATAAGTCGTACAGAATTTCTCTCCTAAACAATGGAAGACCATTTGTTTAGGATTATTACTGAAAGATGCATTATATGCTGCCTTATAAATTAATTACAATAAAGTAGTTTAATTTTTGTAAATGTTTTATGTAGACTTGCTCTCCAATTTCTAGAACTCTAGTTAAATGGGATTAATTTCCCTCAAGCAGCTTGTATGCCATTCGTTTGAGATATTTCAACTATTTTGAAATTTCCATTGTTCAGATACAACAGTTGGAGGGGGTGTAGTTGTAGAAGACTTCATTGTACAGCATTCAGTACAATATGTTAGATAGAAGTTGCAGATAATGATTGTCAAATTAATATAATTGTAAACAATTGACGATTGATTTAGCAAAAAATTAATCAAGGTCCTTTGAGCCTGTACATCCTGACATTTGTCTCTAGTATTGTTGTTTGCTGTTGCATGCCTTGAGTAGGTCATTTCCTTTATGTCAAGGAATGGTTAAACTGCTCCTTCTTGTCCAATATGATGACCTCTAATTTTTTGTGGATACAGAACTTTAACAATTCAATACACATAATTCTTAAGTTCTAAAGGTATTACACTGATAATGCCCACTAATCCAGATCATATGGGCCAACCTCTTTCTGAGTTAGCCAGAGATCCGGATTAGCGGGAGTTCTTACCGGCAAGGTCCAAAAATGAACATATTTAAACAAAGATTTGTACACAAACAACATAATTTGTATTTTCAAACACACAAGAAACATAAATTTACATGGTTAGGGTAGATTGGCAAGGTTGGTTTTGATCGCCAGCTGCTAAGACTGCTGCTGGTGAGCATAGGTCTCCCGATGTCTTTCAGTAATCCGATTGAAATGCTTGTAACCCTGATTTTTGTCTGAGTTTGGCAAAGGGTAACAGACAAAATGCAGATTCGATTTTGTCCGCATTACCCAAAGGTCTGGGTTAATGGGGAGTCAAGATTAGCAAGCTCTTGCAGTTCTGTTATATTGCCATGCCAATTTAACTTGTGATTATTTGAGTTTTGTTTTTCCCTTAGTGAAATCATTGTCAAGCACAGTAACAGTATACTCAACCTTAAGAAAAATATGTTAGTACTTAATTCTAGTTAAACTGTTAAATAAAACTAAATTTTAAACATGCGTGTTCTTTGATCTCAGGAACATGAGGATCTGAATGCGTCAGCTCGAGAAGTAGACCAAATTGACGGTGGTAGAGAGAGTTCAGAAGAATTGGGACGAGTTAGGTCACGTGAACACTCTCAGAACAGGTCAAGTACTCACTCTGACTCTGAGAGTGAAGACCTATTGGCCGAATGTATCAGCTCAGGCATGCCAGACAACATGTGAGTACTGCATTTGTCTAATTCAAGTTTATACCATGTAAATAAATTTGTATTACATTAACCCTAATGAAATCCAGGAAAGTGCATAGTTTCCTGGGTTAATGGTTTGACAAAATCTCCTGGATAGACAAAAACAAGTTTATTTCCTGGCTAGACAAAAACAAGACATAAATTTTGTCTAGTCATGTCAGATGTACCTTATCTCCCCACCTTTATCATAACCTCACCAGTGGTCCCAGCATCATCCACCAAGATATTACCCCCCTTATCATAATCCTCATCAATAGTTCTACTCTAAGGGGAGACATGATCACTACCTACAAAATTCTCAGAGGAATTGACAAGGTAGATAAAGATAAACTGTTTAACACGGGTGGTATGCGAACAAGGGGACACAGGTGGAAACTGAGTATCCAAATGAGCCACAGGGATGTTAGAAAGAACTTTTTCAGTGTCAGAGTAGTTAACAGATGGAATGCATACACAGTTTCAAATGTAGATATGATAGATCCCAGTAGGCTCAGGAATCTGTACATCAGTTGATTGACAGTTGAGAGGCGGGACCAAAGAGCCAGAGCTCAACCCCCGCAAGCACAACTAGGTGAGTACAACTAGCAGAGTACTTCCCACCGAGGCACCATCCATTACCATAACCCTCATCAGTGCCCCCATTGCCCACTCAGACACCAACCCATGGGCCAAGGGTCTCGGATCCAATAGATACATTGATGTCCTGTGATCTGGTTCCCTGTGCATAATGGTATCAACACAACATGAATATTTACCATGCAGTTTGATATTGCATCCTCTTTACTGCTGATAAGGGCATGGGAGGTGTGGTGGTGTCTCAGTAGCTAGTGAGGTCAGTGTGTTGAATGGTGGGGGGGGGGCTTTTTTCATTTGTAGACTTTCTACAAATATTTTCTGGTTGTTCCTTAGAGTTTTGGTGTTGCTTGATTGTTTTTTGTTGGTGCTCATTGGAGTTAGTAAGGGAGTAGGTGTAGGGAGGTGGGTAATCTGGTAGGGAGGGTAGGGGTGAAGCAGGAAAGGTGAGGGATGTGTTAGGGGAGATTGAGTTGGGGTTGGGGGATGATCGCAGGGAGGTGGGGGAAGGGGCTCAGTGTGGGTGGACCGGTGCCAGCTAGTACAGTTTTTCCCCTGGCTGAGGGGTCATGCAGCTTATGAGACAACAGCAAGTCACACATACTGGAGGAAGAGGGAGGGGTGCCTACCATGTACTCACCTAATTGTACTCGCCTAATTGTACTCACCTAATTGTGCTTACGGGGGTTGAGCTCTGGCTCTTTGGTCCTGCCTCTCAACCGTCAATCAATTGATTTACAGATTCCTGAGCCTACTGGGCTCTGTCATATCTACATTTGAAACTATGTATGGAGTCAGCCTCCACCACATCACTTCCTAGTGCATTCCATTTACAAACTACTCTGACTCTGAAAAAGTTTTTTTCTAATGTCTCTGTGGCTCATTTGGGTACTCGGCTTCCACCTGTGTCCCCTTGTGCGTGTGCCACCTGTGTTAAATAATCCATCCTTGTCCACCCTGTCAATTCCCCTGAGAATTTTGTATGTGGTGATCACGTCTCCCCTAGCTCTTCTGTCTTCCAGCAACGTGAGGTGCAGTTCACGTAGTCTGTCCTCATAACTCATCCCTCTTAGTTCTGGGATTAGCCTAGGGGCATACCTCTGAACTTTTTCCAGCTTCATCTTGTGCTTGACTAGATACAGGCTCCATACTGGGGCTGCATACTCCAGGATTGGCCTTACATTTATGGTATACAAGGTTCTGAAGGATTCCTTACACAGGTTTCTGAAAGCAGTTCTGATGTTAGCCAGCCTCGGATAGGCCACTGATGTTATTCTTTTGATGTGGGCTTCGGGAGACAGGTTTGGCGTGATATCAACTCCCAGATCTTTTTCTCTGTCCGTTTCGTGAAGGACTTCGTCTCTCATTCGGTATCCAGTGATTGGCCTCTCTAGTTCCTCCTCCTAGTTTCATTACCTTACATTTACTTGGGTTGAACTTTAGTAGCCGTTTATCGGACCATTCCTTCAGTTTGTCTAGGTCATCTTGTAGCCTCATACTATCCTCCTCTGTCCTGATCCTCCTCCTAATTTTTGCATCATCAGCAAACATTGAGAGGAACGAGTCAATTTCTTCTGGGAGATCATTTACGTATATCAGAAACAGTATAGGTCCAAGGACTGATCCCTGTGGGACTCCACTGGTGACTCCCCGCCACTCCGAGACCTCACCCCTCACAGTGGCTCGCTTTGTCCTGTTGCTTAGGTACTCTCTTATCCATTGGAGTACCTTCCCTTTTACTCCTGCCTGCATCTCCAGTTTGTGCACTAGTCTCTTATGTGGTACTGTGTCAAAAGCTTTCTGGCAGTCCAGAAATATGCAGTCTGTCCAGCCCTCTCTCTCTTGCCTGATTTTTGTTGCCTGGTCATAGAACTCAATTAATCCTGTTAGGCATGATTTGCCATCTCTGAACCCATGCTGATGTTGTGTTACAAAGTTCTTCCACTCCAGATTTTCCACTAGCTTTTTTTGCACAATCTTTTCCATCTTGCATGGAATGCAAGTTAGGGACACTGGCCTGTAGTTCAGTGCCTCCTGCCTATCACCTTTCTTTTATATTGGGACTACATTGGCCGTCTTCCAAATTTTTGGCAGTTCACCTGTTACCAGTGATTTGTAGACCTTGGAGAGTGGTAGGCACAGAGCTTCTGCTCCTTGCTTTAGAATCCATGGCAAGATCCCATCTGGGCCTATAGCCTTTGTCACGTCCAAATCTACCAGATGCTTCCTCACCTCCCCACTGGTAATCTCAAACTCCTCTTGTGTCTGATGTTCCCTCCCTTATCTCTGGGACTTCTCCTTGCTCTGAGGTGAAGACATCCTGGAATGTCTTATTGAGTTCCTCGCACACTTCCTTGTCGTTTATAGTGAATCTTTCTGCCCCTATCCTCAGTTTCATTACCTGTTCCTTCACTGTTGTTTTCCTCCTGATGTGGCTATGCAGCAGTTTGGGTTGAGTCTTTGCCTTGCTCGCTATGTCATTTTCATATTGCCTCTCTACCTCTTTTCTCACCCTGATATATTCATTCCTGGCGCTCTGGTATCTTTCTCTGCTCTCTAGTGTTCTGTTGTTTCTATAGTTTCTCCAAGCCCTTTTACTTGGCTGCTTTGTTAGCTAAGTATATACATGTGTATATGCACTCACGCACTTTCACACATACTTCAATGTTAGAGTTGTCGATAAATGGAAAGACAAAGAAGTAGTTGATGGTAACTTAGTACACAACTTTCTATGTAAATACAGTATACTGTAATAGGAAAAAACAAGGGAACTGAGTCATTGCATTAAAGTAAGAAATGTTTGGAAAGCGATGCTAACAGCTAATGCCTGACCATACAAGCATATTGAAGTGATATGCACATACAAATAAATGATGCAATTTCTCTATAGCCTTCAATAACTTAAACAAATGTGCCTTTTGAATTCTATACTGTAAATACAATCCATATGAGACCCACTTTTGTCTTTGCAAACCCCAGCAAGGCACTCCCACCTCATTTTTGTGTTTTTGTTTTTATAAAGTTCCTGAGCTGTAAGGGCTAATTTATGGGGAACTAATGTGGGAACTTGGCCACTCCACACTGGAGGAGGGTAGTAACATTGGAGATATAAGAACGATATATCAGAACTATGGTACTACATTATATAAGTTGTAAATAAAGGGAATTGATAGAATGAACACTGAAAGCACATTTAGGTGAGAATGTACTCTCACAACCCTCCCTTCCCCTCCACATACCTGTTCTCTATTCCCACCTCACCCTCCCACCATTTAGCTAAGGCAGAAGTTTGCTAAGTGTGCATTGCCTATATACTTCAGTAGAATATCACAAGAGCTTTTACTGGCTGTTCATGCGCATGCCACCTCTTGGGTGGCTTAATCTTCATCACTCAATCAATCACAACCACAAGAGGTAGTCTGATGGGTCTTTAAAACCACCTTTCCTACATTGCTGTAGTAAGGGTCACAGGGTGAGAGCCTCGCCAACACCTCGGCACCCTGCATGTTATTGAGGTCGTGGTGGGAGAGCAGTGATGGCCACATCTCGGGGGACAGGAAACATTGGTATAAAATATGAACTGTTGCTCAGCTTACGGTCTACATTTTGTAAAACAAAAACGATCACAAAAAAATGTCTAGGTCTAACACTGAGCATATAATGAATACATTAGGCCTTGGATAAGGTTAGGCTAGTCCTAAATACGTTTGGTTGTTGTATTTGCTTTTTTTGTTATTGGTGTTCGTCATAATTTTACTTATACAGTATACACTATTTAATAGCACAAAATATGGCCGTCACTATGTAAACAAAAGGTGACATCACCTAGCCTAGGCATCTTTTGGAATGCAGTTATTAGCGCAGATCTCATTGTTTAAATGGCAACGTTTTCCTTTTTAGTACTGAATTTATATTGACAGGTAGACATTGTATTGCAGTGATGGCAGCCACTTGCGTTGATATGATGTAGGGACCGGGGAAAGGGGGGGGAGGGTGATAGCAGCCACTTAGATCAGGGACTGGGAAGATGGGGAGAAGTCGATGGCAGCCACTTAGGTCAGGGGGTTGGGAAGAAGGGGGAGGGGGGGCGTTGATGGCAGCCACTTAAGTCAGGCGCCTGACAACTGGATGGACAGCGCTTCGGATTCGTAGTCCTGAGGTTCCGGGTTCGATCCTCGGTGGAGGCGGAGACAAATAGGCAAAATGTTTCTTTCACCCTGATGCCCCTGTTACCTAGCAGTAATTAGGTACCTGGGAGTTAGACAGCTGCTACGGGCTGCTTCCTGGGGGTGTGTAACAAAAAGGAGGCCTGGTCGAGGACCGGGCCGCGGGGACGCTAAGCCCCGAAATCATCTCAAGATAACCTCAAGGGACCAGGGAAACTGGGGGGGGGGGTGATGGCAGCCACTTACATCAGGGACTGGGGAGAGGGGCAGATGGCAGCCACTTACGTCAGGGACTGGGGAGAGGGGCAGATGGCAGCCACTTACGTCAGGGACTGGGGAGAGGGGCAGATGGCAGCCACTTACGTCAGGGACTGGGGAGAGGGGCAGATGGTAGCCACTTACGTCAGGGACTGGGGAGAGGGGCAGATGGTAGCCACTTACGTCAGGGACTGGGGAGAGGGGCAGATGGCAGCCACTTACGTCAGGGACTGGGGAGAGGGGCAGATGGCAGCCACTTACGTCAGGGGCTGGGGAGAGGGGCAGATGGTAGCTACTTACGTCAGGGACTGGGGAGAGGGGCAGATGGCAGCCACTTACGTCAGGGACCGGGGAGAGGGGCAGATGGCAGCCACTTACGTCAGGGACCAGGGAGAGGGGGTGATGGCAGCCACTTACGTCAGGGACCGAGGGGAGGGGGAGGATGGAGAGAGACAAATAGATAAAGGAAAGAAATTATGAAAAACAGCGATAGACGAGCGAGTAAGGAACAAATGGAAATAACGGGGGGGGGGATCACATAATGAGAGGGAGAGGGGTTGGACCATCACATAATGAGAGGGGAGGGGTTGGACCATCACATAATGAGAGGGAAGGGGTTTAGCCATCACATAATGAGAGGGAAGGGGTTTAGCCATCACATAATGAGAGGGAAGGGGTTTAGCCATCACATAATGAGAGGGAAGGGGTTTAGCCATCACATAATGAGAGGGAAGGGGTTTAGCCATCACATAATGAGAGGGAAGGGGTTTAGCCATCACATAATGAGAGGGAAGGGGTTTAGCCATCACATAATGAGAGGGAAGGGGTTTAGCCATCACATAATGAGAGGGAAGGGGTTTAGCTATCACATAATGAGAGGAGGGATGGGTTGGCCCAGCAGGAGACAAAGGAAAGCGGGGGACTAAAGTTACTCCTCCGAGAACACCCTTTTTATGGGACGTATGGATATAGCAGCGCAGCCTAGCATGGCCCACCACGCGGCACTTCCTCCCATGCCCTTCTTGCCCACGACTGAATACATCTCTGGTGCTGCTGAGAAACTACCCTTAAGACCACGTTACCTCTTGGGTGTAGTGTGTACAAGGCTCTCGGGGAGAACTGTACAGTAAATGTTGCAGACTACAATCAGTGGGTGGCATATAGACATAGAGAGCAAGGAAGCAAGATAAGGCAGAGTCTGTACTTGTGCAGGCGATGAGTCACAATAACGTGGCTAAAGTATGTTGACCAGACCACACACTAGAAGGTGAAGGGACGACGACGTTTCGGTCCGTCCTGGACCATTCTCAAGTCGATTGTGAGAATGGTCACAATCGACCTGAGAATGGTCCACGGCGGACCGAAACGTCGTCGTCCCTTCACCTTCTAGTGTGTGGTTGATACCTGGTTGATGGGGTTCTGGGAGTTCTTCTACTCCCCAAGCCCGGCCCGAGGCCAGGCTTGACTTGTGAGAGTTTGGTCCACCAGGCTGTTGCTTGGAGCGGCCCGCAGGCCCACATACCCACCACAGCCCGGTTGGTCCGGCACTCCTTGCAGGAATAAATCTAGTTTCCTCTTGAAAATGTCCACGGTTGTTCCGGCAATATTTCTTATGCTTGCTGGGAGGACGTTGAACAACCGCGGACCTCTGATGTTTATACAGTGTTCTCTGATTGTGCCTATGGCACCTCTGCTCTTCACTGGTTCTATTCTACATTTTCTTCCATGTCTTTCACTCCAGTACGTTGTTATTTTACTGTGTAGATTTGGTACTTGGCCCTCCAGTATCTTCCAGGTGTATATTATTTAATATCTCTCTCGTCTTCTTTCTAGTGAGTACATTTGGAGGGCTTTGAGACGATCCCAATAATTTAGGTGCTTTATTGCGTCTATGCGTGCCGTATATGTTCTCTGTATTCCCTCACAGAGGGAATCTGGTCTGGTCAACTCTGTACGTGTCATATTAATTAATGGTGTGCAGCATCAGTCATTATAAGTGCGGAAGAAGAGTTCAGTATTGTATACCTTGAGTGACCTAGAATGACTTCTAGTTGTTTATTCCTATTGTAAAGAAAGGCGTTGAGGGGGGTTGGGGGTGGTGGGGGAGAGGTGGTTTGGCTGGTTTTAACCGTGAGTGGGGGGGGGGGGTTGGATTTGAGGTTAGTTTGTCGAGTCATTTATTATGCACCTGATACCCATTCCGTGGGCGGTGGTAAAAATGGTTACATAGGCACGCAGTGCGTTCGGGTAGCGAAGCAACTAACAATCTTAACGAGTTAATTTTTTTATTGTGAGGAGTTTGTTTATTGTGGCGACGCCGTCATACGAGGGGAATATTGAAATATGGCGGGCGGGAGGGTTGCTTTTTTTTGTTGAAATAAAAAACAAGCCACACAATAGTAACAATGGTTGGTGGTTTTGATATTAGGAAGTGCAGGAGTGAGGGGGAGGGGGGGGGCGATGTTCACACACCGACCAGCTGATCAAGAGGGTCACCGCTCCTCCCACTACACACGCTCCTCCTCCCACACGCCGCCGCTACACACTCGCCCACACACTCCCACGGTGCGTACACACGCCCGCGCCCTCTGCTACACCTCACCTGGTGGGCGTGTTGGGTTTGAGGATCAGCTGACTGGCGCGGCCCGGGACGCACGACGTCGTCCAGGCTTAGGACTGATGTTGACATTACCTTTTATTAACGGCGGACGACCGAAATTCTTGGACATTAGTTTTGCTTCTCGACTCTTGCTACAAGATTGTGACGGATGCTTAAGGCTTGTGTGAAGTACCGAGAGCTGTTATTCTTGTTTTATGGTGTTTGCAAGTGTGACATTTAAAAGAGAAAATAAATAAACTGGAGGGGAAAAAGTTAGTGCGAATGTGAGCAAGCGGAAGTAGCAGAGGGTGTTGGGGAAGTACACTACAGCCAGACGGGATCACCACGGACTTGTTGAGTGCCACGGCGACGGAGGCGAGGCTGGGGGCTCTCCTCAGGACACCTCCCGGCCCACTTCCACACCTGACCTTGGTCGCGGTGGCTGGCCCAGAACCAGGTAAACCGGTTGTCAATTATCTTGCCGCTCCAGCTGGCATCTTGCCGCTCAAATGCTTCCACAAGGGAATGACACGTGAGAGGTCCTTAGTAGCGATTGTGTGAGAATGTTGTGCTTAACTAACTTGGGGAGACGGTCGGCCGAGCGGACAGCACACTGGGCTTGTGATCCTGTGGTCCTGGGTTCGATCCCAGGCGCCGGCGAGAAACAATGGGCAGATTTTTTTTCACCCTATGCCCCTGTTACCTAGCAGTAAAATAGGTACCTGGGTGTTTGTCAGCTATCACGGGCTGCTTCCTGGGGGTGGAGGCCTGGTCGAGGACCGGGCCGCGGGGACACTAAAAGCCCCGAAATCATCTCAAGATAACCTCAAGATAACTAGTACAGTTGCGGCAATATACTTCCCCCTGGGGGTCCACTCAGGATGCCATCCTCCGTAGTTACATAATACCCCGGCACATATTTACTGCTCGGTAAACAGGCATCGTATGTGAGGAAGCGGTGTCCAGACGTCTGGTATCGCGCGGTGAGAATCGAACCTGGGGCCATGCAGTTGTGGTGTTGGCGGGACAGAAATGGTTGGGCACGTTTCCTTTTTATCTGCTGCCTCTGTTCGCCTAGAATTAAATTGACACCGGGAGTAAGCCAATTGATGTGACGTTGTATCTTATATATATATATATATATTATATATATATATATATATATATATATATATATATATATATATATATATATATATATATATATATATATATGTCGTACCTAGTAGCCAGAACGCACTTTTCAGCCTACTATGCAAGGCCCGATTTGCCTAATAAGCCAAGTTTTACTGAATTAATATATTTTCTCTAATTTTTCTCTTATGAAATGATAAAGCTACCCATTTCATTATGTATGAGGTAAATTTTGTTTTACTGGAGTTAAAATTAACGTAGATATATGACCGAACCTAACCAACCCTACCTAACCTAACCTAACCTATCTTTATAGGTGAGATTAGGTTAGGTAGCCGAAAAAGTTAGGTTAGGTTAGGTTAGGTAGGTTAGGTAGTCGAAAAAACATTAATTCATGAAAACTTGGCTTAATAGGCAAATCGGGCCTTGCATAGTAGGCTGAGAAGTGAGTTCTGGCTACTAGGTACGACATATATATATAAATAAATATATATATATATATATATATAATATATATTATAATATATATATATATAATATATATATAATATATATATATTATATATATATATATATATATATATATAAATATTATATATATATATATATATAATATATATAATATATATAATATATAATATAATATATATATATATATAATAATAATAATAATAATATACACCTCATGTCTTGATGAAGGGGGCTTCATGTCCCCGACAAATGAATTAGTTTTATGTGCACCAGTTGGAAATACCAATTATATTATATTGATCATTTTAGTGCTAGCTTCGCCAGGAGAAAATCGGGGCTTTCTTTTGAGGAAATGTAGGATAAAAGAAAGTTGCTTAGAGAGTAACCGGTTAGTGTAAAGAAGTGTGTTTTTGGGTCAGTAAAAGTGTCTTGACTAGTACCAAAGTGGGAGGACAGGTGGAGACTCCTGGGATGTTTGTCCTGTTAGTGGTATCCCTCCACACCAGAGTCCCTCCCTACCTCCCTACCTCCTTCCCTTCCCTTCCTACCTCCTTCCGCCTCCCTATCTCCTGGCTTCCTGCCTCTCTTCCTACCTCCTGACTCTCTTCCTACCTCTTGCCTTCATACCTCCTTCCCTTCCCTCCCACCCCTATCTCCTTTCCCCTCCGTCACTCCGTCTATTCCATGCTTCTCAAACTTTCTATCACAATTTCAGCTGTCAACCATCGCCATTTAAACTCCGGCGTTCTCTGTATCCTCCACTACCTCAGCCTCCTCCACGCTCCCTACAGATATTTTTTTTTGTCTTGTGCACTCCCACAGTTCGCGTCCCCCACAGACGCTGAACAAAACCAGATCGGCAGCATCCACCAAGACATTTCTACCCCTCTCCCCCA
>NC_091176.1:2671848-2824096 GCF_040958095.1 Procambarus clarkii
CCTCCCTCTCTCTCCCTCCCCCTCTCCCTCTCTCTCCCTCCCCCTTCCCTCTCTCTCCCTCCCCCTCCCTCCCCCTCTCTCTCTCTCCCTCTCTTACCTTCTTATCCCCCCTCCCACTTTCTCCTATCCTCTCCCCTTTAATACTCAAGAGGTGGTCGTCCCTGGACCCAGTGACTCAGCCAGGAGGGGCGGAGGTGAAGGTGAGGGAGGGGGGTGTCACGGCCTCCTGTGTGGGGCACCTGGCTCGCTACCTCAGTCATGGAGGTGTCCTCACCGGCCCGAGGACACCTCAGTGTAGCTGGTGCCCCTGGCTCTCTTATTTCCTACCTCACGCTACCCCTTAGAGTGTCCACCTGCCGCCCCCCCTCCCTCCCCCATCCCACACACACCTGTTTTTTCGTTCCCCCCCCCCCCACACACTCATGCACTCACTCACTCATTCACTCGTATTCTCCTCTCTCACCACACCTGTACTCTCGTGTCTCTACACACCTGTACTCCAACACTACAGTACCTAAACATTAGCGAGCTGTTGATATAGGCTACATTACTGGCGAAAAAAATGTAACCAGAGAGACATTTTTTTCCTCATATTTAATCCAGGTTCTTTTTTAGCCTGAATCCAGTTAGTGGCGTTGTTCTTATTTCACATTCATGGCCAAACTGTATTATATATATATATATATATATATATATATATATATATACGAGGCTTTCCGGTGAGGGAGAGTGACTCGTGAGGGAGAGGAGAGGGGGTTGTGTGGGTTGATTGGGGGAGGGGTTGTGTGTGGGCAGTGTAGGGGGTGGGGGGGGGGGGGTTGGCTGTTTTGTGTTTGTGTATAGAGTGGGGAAGGGGTAGCTATTGTATGTGTACTCACCTAATTATGTTTGTGGGGGTTGAGCTTCAGTTCTTTGATCGCGCTTCGTAATTGTCAGTCAACTGGTGTAGAGATTCCTGAGCAGGCGATGAGTCACAATAACGTGGCTGAAGTATGTTGACCAGACCACACACTAAAAAGTGAAGGGACGACGACGTTTCGGTCCGTCCTGGACCATTCTCAAGTCACAATCGACTTGAGGATGGTCCAGGACGGACCGAAACGTCGTCGTCCTTTCACTTTCTAGTGTGTGGTCTGGTCAACAGATTCCTGAGCCTATTGGGCACTGTCATAAATTTAAAACTGTGTATGGAGTCAGCCTCTACCACATCACTGCCTACATTCGACTACTCTGCATTCAAGAGAAGTCGAATGCCTACTGCATTCGACTGCTCTAGACACCGCAAAAAATATTTTAAATGTCTCTTTTTTTTTTCTCACCGTGTGTCCCGTGTGCGTGTTCCACACGCACACTCCCGTGTGCGTGTGGACACTTTACACTTTACTGTGTAAAGTAATGTCATTATCTACCCTATCAATTCCTCCGACAATTTTGTGTGGTAATCATAACTCCCCCTAACTCCTTCTGTCTTCCAGCAGCGTGAGGCTCAATTCACGTAGCCTTTCCTTATACCTTTGTACCTTCTCTAACTTCGTCGTTGTGCTTGACAAGGTATGGATTCCACTCTGGAGCCGCATACTCCATGATTGGTATGATAAATACAAAGTGCTAAATAATTCTAAAGGCAGTTCTGAAGTTAGCTAGCCTCGCATACCTTAGCCAGCCTGATAACCTTTTTATGTGGGTTTCGGGAGACAGGTTCGGTGTGATATGAACCCCTTAGATCCTTCTCTCTGTCCGTTCCGTGGAGGATTTTATCTCCCTTGTGTCTCGTCTTGTCTGACCTCCTGCTCCCTCGACCTACCTTCATTGCTTTGCATGTACTTAAGTTACTCTAGTTGGACCATTCCTTCCGTTTGTCCAGGTTGTGTGTGGGGTGGCTGTGTTATTGGTGGCTTGGTGTTGATGGTGATTGGTTGTTGTGTGTGTGTGTGTGTGTGTGTGTGTGTGTGTGTGTGTGTGTGTGTGTGTGTGTGTGTGTGTGTGTGTGTGTGTGTGTGTGTGTGTGTGTGTAGAGTGGGGATGGGTAGCTATTGTATGTGTGGGGTGACTCGTATTTATGTAGCGAGCGGCGAGATGTTGCTCTTGTACTCGCCTTGTTTTGTTTTTACAGAGGCGAACAATTTCCACCTTTCCACCTCCTGGATAGGTAATGCAATGACTAATTCCTGTTGTTTCTCGTCGACTTTCCTTTCAAAACTGTTTATTGAACTGCTTCAACCCTCTAGTAGTGTGTAGTTCCATCGTCTTGCGGCTCTTAAAGTACTGATGAAGTTTTTCCTTGGACGTGTCTTCTAGTGCAACCGGTTCTCACTTTGTCGACCCTGCCAGTTCCTCTTAATATCTTGTACGTTGTTATCGTCTATTGGTCTGTTGTGTGTGGGGGTGACCTGTTGAGGGTGTTACTGGTCTCTTGTGGGTGTAGGTGGCTTGTTGTGGATGTGGCTTCTTGTTTATGAGGGCGGCTTGCTCTATATGGAGGTGGCTTATGTGGTGGTGTGTCTTCCTGTGTTTGTGAGGATGGACTACTGTGCGTAGTCTGTCGTGCATGCAGATGACATGATGTTTGTATGGAAGTGGTCTGATGTGTATGTGTGGCGACTTTATGTTTGGAAGTTATATGTTGTGTAACGGAGGATGTGGCTGGTATGTTGGAGGACACTGAAGGTGGACCTTGAGGGACTAGCCCAGGCCGGGTCGGCAGTGTTGGTGTGGGCGGTGAAGGGATTGACACGCACCATATGATCGCTGCAGCAGCAGCAGCAGCAGCAGGCCCGTCAGCCCAAGTTGTTGTACCGCCCGCCACCCCCAGCAGTGTCCTTGCCCCAGTAGTGTCCATCGACAGGCAGGACCCCCACCATACAGCAGAGGGCGGGGTGTGTGTGTGTGTGAGAGGGGAAACATGCCCCAGCGACTGACTGACATTCGTGCGAGACACTTTTGTTGGTGTCACCATGTGCTCTCCTGCATGCAACTTGCCCTCACCACCAGCCTAGCCTTGAGTAAGGCTAGTGTAGGCTGGCGGACAGGCTAGTAGTGTGTGTGTGTGTGTGGTGCTTGTGGTGGTGTGTTGTGATGCTTGCAGGCAGGGCCCGGCAAGCTCGCTGCCGCCACGCCCCTCACACACACACTCGCGTACACACACACCGTCCGCTCCACAGATCCTCTCCGGTGTAGAGCCTCCGTCTGTGTCCTCCCGCCTTAACCCTGGCAAAGTGTTGTAATGACCCGCCCTGCATCAATATGCTGGCTTTCATCAACTTTTTCCGCGGGTGAGTGGAGGTTAATATTGTGTCTAGGGGCAAGGCGAAGCCCATATATATCCTCCAGGCCTATATAAGCCAGGGGGAATATACGAACATCCCCCCCCCCTGATATGATATATTCCGATATATGGTAATATATGCCTTGTAGTGTGAGACTGTTGTCACTGTACCGTCTTCCCTGTACATCGAGGCACCTCAGGTTACAGGGGAACTTTCCTCGGAGGTTGCCAAGACGCAGTGAATGAAATTATCATCAATCGTTATGAAATGGAATATTTACTGATGTTTTCTACGAGTGTTTTGAAGATGTTTATAAACTTGTGTTTCGTTGATGATGGGACTGAAAAAGACGTAGATTTACAACGATTGTGGAGTTACATAACTTTTGTTTGTGAATAGTTTTAGCATGTTAGTGAAAGTGAACCCTGGCTTGTTAAGTCTTTCATTAAGTACTGTGATGTGTTAGTGGTAGTTGTGGTTATGGTGAACATTCGTGTTATTGAACATATTGTGGCTATAATGAACTTAACCTCAATCAGTCATATCAGATGTCGCGAGATTATAATGCACAGAAATTCATAGTAGTTCTGACGTTGGCTGTATCATTGTGTGTACCGAGCAATATCAGCCGTGTGGATGGTGTTGCTGGGAGTACCCCAGGACCTGACCTCCAGGACCAAGGACCTGACCCCAGGACCAAGGACCTGACCCCCAGGACCCAGGACCTGACCCCCAGGACCCAGGACCTGACCCCCAGGACCCAGGACCTGACCCCAGGACCTGACCCCAGGACCTGACCCCAGGACCTGACCCCCAGGACCCAGGACCTGACCCCAGGACCTGACCCCCAGGACCCAGGACCTGACCCCCAGGACCCAGGACCTGACCCCCAGGACCCAGGACCTGACCCCCAGGACCTGACCCCAGGACCTGACCCCAAGGACCTGACCCCCAGGACCCAGGACCTGACCCCAGGACCCGACCCCAGGACCCAAGACCTGACAGGAATACCCCCATGACCTGACAGGAATACCCCCATGACCTGACAGGAATACCCCCATGACCTGACAGGAATACCCCCCCATGACCTGACAGGAATACCCCCAATGACCTGACAGGAATACCCCCCATGACCTGACAGGAATACCCCCCATGACCTGACAGGAATACCCCCCCCATGACCTGACAGGAATACCTCCCCCATGACCTGACAGGAATACCCCCCCCCATAACCTGACAGGAATACCCCCCATGACCTGACAGGAATACCCCCCATGACCTGACAGGAATACCCCCATGACCTAACAGGAATACCCCCATGACCTGACAGGAATACCCCCCCCCCATGACCTGACAGGAATACCCTCCCCCCATGACCTGACAGGAATACCCCCCCCCATGACCTGACAGGAATACCCCCCCCCCATGACCTGACAGGAATACCCCCCCATGACCTGACAGGAATCCCCCCCCATGACCTGACAGGAATCCCCCCCCCATGACCTGACAGGAATACCCCCCCCCATGACCTGACAGGAATACCCCCCCCATGACCTGACAGGAATACCCCCCCCATGACCTGACAGGAATACCCCCCCATTACCTGACAGGAATACCCCCCATGACCTGACAGGAATACCCCCCCCCCCATGACCTGACAGGAATACCCCCATGACCTGACAGGAATACCCCCATGACCTGACAGGAATACCCCCCATGACCTGACAGGAATACCCCCCATGACCTGACAGGAATACCCCCCATGACCTGACAGGAATACCCCCCCCATGACCTGACAGGAATACCCCCCCCCCATGACCTGACAGGAATACCCCCCCCCCATGACCTGACAGGAATACCCCCCCCCATGGCCTGACAGGAATACCCCCCCATGACCTGACAGGAATACCCCCATGACCTGACAGGAATACCCCCCATGACCTGACAGGAATACCCCCCATGACCTGACAGGAATACCCCCCATGACCTGACAGGAATACCCCCCATGACCTGACAGGAATACCCCCCCCCCCATGACCTGACAGGAATACCCCCCCATTACCTGACAGGAATACCCCCCATGACCTGACAGGAATACCCCCCATGACCTGACAGGAATACCCCCCCATGACCTGACAGGAATACCCCCCATGACCTGACAGGAATACCCCCATGACCTGACAGGAATACCCCCCCATGACCTGACAGGAATACCTCCCCCATGACCTGACAGGAATACCCCCCATGACCTGACAGGAATACCCCCCATGACCTGACAGGAATACCCCCATGACCTGACAGGAATACCCCCATGACCTGACAGGAATACCCCCATGACCTGACAGGAATACTTCCCCCATGACCTGACAGGAATACTTCCCCCATGACCTGACAGGAATACCCCCCCCCCATGACCTGACAGGAATACCCCCCCATGACCTGACAGGAATACCCCCCCCATGACTTGACAGAAATACTCCCCCCATGACCTGACAGGAATACCCCCCATGACCTGACAGGAATACCCCCCCATGACCTGACAGGAATACCCCCCCCCATGACCTGACAGAAATACCCCCCATGACCTGACAGGAATACCCCCCCCATGACCTGACAGGAATACCCCCCCATGACCTGACAGGAATACTCCCCCCATGACCTGACAGGAATACTCCCCCCATGACCTGACAGGAATACCCCCCCCCCCCAATGACCTGACAGGAATGCACTGACTCAACATGGTGTGGATGGAGGGGGGGGGTAAGGTCCTTACCAGCAACACGGAACTGGCAGATCATCCTGGGGGGAGGAGGAGGGGGAGGGGGGGAGGGAAGCCCTACCGACCACCGACTTAGCTCAAAGATACAGTTTAACTTAAACTTTAAAACATGTTCAACGTTCAATGCCACCTCTATTGAACTGGTTTGGAGAAAGGCCGAGGGCAGTTGTTTAGTGATGGGGGGGGGGGGGAGGTGGTGGTTGCTGTTTTGTGGTGTCGTAGGTATTGTTTGTGGCTCTTTGTTAGTGGTGGTGGTGGTTGAGATAATGCCAGAGTGGGTGGTTAGTGGTGGTGCGGGTGTGTGTCGGCAATTGGGCCCGGCACTATTGGGTAATTGTGTTCGCCACCTTCACTGCCACCACAATCACCACTATCAACAATGCCCACAACCATCTGTATCTTAATTGATTGATTAAAGCTTAAGCCACCCCCCCCCCCCCCAAGAGTGGCACGGGCATGAATAGCCCGTAACATCTGTATCCATCACTACTATTATGTGTATCAGTATTACCATCATTGTGATCTGTACCAGCACCACACAAATACGAGCCTCACCAACACCACACCACACCCATCTAATAATGACAAAGCTATACTACCATTATAACCATCACTTAATATCAAGTCTATCATAAGTATAACCAATCCAAATAATAACTGGAGATGAACTGAGCTCTTCGTAGGCAACTGAAGGAATAAAGTAGAGCAGTGGAGAGGGAGGGGGAGAAAGAGAGAATGAGAGGGAGGGAGGGAGAATGAGACGGAGGGAGGGAGAGAGAATGAGAGGGCGAAACATAGGAATATTAGCTGCTACTAATATTAGCCGGTCATGTATGACTACCCAAATATGCCGCCGCCACCACCCTGACTTACCGGACAGGGAACCGGGGGAAGAGAGACGGGAGGAAGTGTAGATACAAATACCCTATCAGGGCCGGTGTCGGCAACGAAAGACTGGAAAAAAGGATCGTGGCCTGATACTCGTATAATCCCGAGACCACCACTTAGGTGTACTGTATATAATAACGCGAACAGTGCTGGCTACTCTAGTGTTGACACACTTTAAAAGGAAACTGAAAAGGGAGGCAAACCAGACAATTAAAGGCACTAGGTCACAAAGGGGACAAAGAGAACGGTAAGCCCAGTATCACATTGGCCGGTACTATTAATACACAAGAGAATGACACTTTGAAAATATTACTTTATTTATCAATTAAAAAAAATCCTATGTTCCCTAACCGAATCAAAGGAAATTGAATGATTAGGTGCTGGGTACAAGAGAACCGTACTTACTCTACAATGATTACAGGCTATTCATGCCCGTCCTTCCTCTTGGGTGGCTTAATCTTCATCAAAGAATCCACAATGAGTTCCACGTGACTTGTTGCTGTTCTGCTGTGTACTGCTCTCTTGTTACACCCGTTACCCCCATCCCACGACCACCGACACCACTGTTACCATTACAATGATCTCCAGTACATCACCGGAGACTAGGGTGACACCATATAGCTGGGAGGAGGTGCAGGTCACACCAGCATGTAAGAAAAGTAGCAGATATCAAAACAATGTCCTTAACAAGCATCCCATGAAAGTGTTTCAGCGATTATTGGTTCTAGGATACAATTACTGTGATAAGAAAGGCAAGATTATCAGATAGCATTTGGCACTACATCGTGTAGCGTCTGCCGTTCAAACTACGGAACTAGGCCGGAGTAACCAACAGAGTACTAAGCTGAGGGGGGGGGGGGGGAATAACTACCTAACGAATAGGAAATGGTAACAGTAAGAGGAACGGGGAAAGTGTGAAGGTGGGAGACGTCATAAGTGAGGTCCCACAAGATTCAGTGCTGGGACCCTGTGTGCCTCGTATGCATAAATGACACAGCTGATTTACCGGACACTCTTGTGTCACTGTTTGCTGACGATACAAAGCTTGTATGGTAAAGCAGGACGAGCAAAGTCTGCAGCAGGAGGCTTCTCAAAGACTTGGATAAATTGCAGGCATGGTTGGACAAATGGTTACTGATCTTTAATCCAGATAAGTACAAGGACAGAAGGATGGGGCCAGAAGTAAGAAGGTCGGAAGAACAATACATAATGGAAGTGAGGGACCTACTAGGGGCCAAGGAGAGAAAAAGACCTTGGAGTAGACATGCCCCTAAACCTATCTACAGAGGCAAACAAATAAAATCACATTAGCCAAATACTGTATATATTGGGCTGATGAACACCAGAACAATCATCAGGAACCTTGACAACGATGCATTCAAAACATTACAGTAGTAGTAGTAGGCGGCATCCATCAGTCTCAGGAGACTATGGAGTTGTGATCTGGTTGTCGGTCTGTAGTGGCCTCTCCAAGGTGTAAAACCAGGGTAGGTTGATGCTGGAGAGAAGCTGTCACCCATGCAGCAGGTCCCTCCTCTCCACGACGCCAAAAGTCTCCAACGGAAAGGCAAACGCCAGTACGATTGGTTCCAGTGCCATCACAGGAATTGTCAGAACAAGGTTGAAGGAACAACGAACTGCCCCTAGGGGGCTTCAGCTCTGAAGTTTACCTCGAAGTTGATAAAAGAAGACACAGGGACTCCAAACCTGGAGACCACCGTGGTCGGGGCTGGAGAACCACCACCCCAGCAAGGGCAAGAACGACCCCAGCCTCCTGAAGCAGAGCCTGGGGCCGCATGAGCCCCAGGAGGTGGATGTCCGAGTCCTGCACCTACGGGTTCCAGACAGATCGTCACGGCCCTTTTTCACCCGAGGCCGGCTTCCTTCATGACCCAGCAGAAGGAAGAGTAATAATTGTTAATTACAACAATTATTATTATAATAATAATATAATTAATTAATAATTATTACTCTTCCTTCTGCTGGGTCATGAAGGAAACCGGCCTCGGGTGAAAAAGGGCCGTGCCGATCTCTGTCAGGAACCCGTAGGTGCGGGACCGGGACGTCCACCTCCTGGGGCGTCCACCTTCTGGGGCTCGAGCAACCCAGGCTCTGCTTCAGGAGGCTGGGGTATACATTACAGTATATCCAGCATATGTTCAGCAGCACCAGCGTGGAACCTCTTGTTTAAAATTAAACGCACCAAACGAAAAGTATGAAAATAATTTCATTACAATTTGGTTCTACAATTTGGGGGGTAGAGATATGGTTATAAACAGATAGATTTAAATTTTAAGAAATTGGAAGAAAAATAATTATAGAGAATGTGATCCAAACAAAATACCATATTCCTGAGTATCATTGAAATAGTACAAAATTCTCACCTAGTTGTGTTTGCAAGGGTCGAGCTTTGGCTTTTTGGTTCCATCTCTCAACTGTCAATCAACTGGTGTACAGATTCTTGAGCCTATTGGGCTCTTATCATATCTACATTTGAAGCTGTGTAAGGAGTTGTGGCCAAGGGGGACCTTGATAAGCCTAAATACAGTACTGTACAGGCTTCCTGTTCCTGACAATGAAAATAAAATATTATTCCTCACCATCATAAGGAAACAAGGGTCATAAGGGTTTTTTCATCTACCGGTAATTAAAAATCACATCATCTTTACACACACGTTAACTTGGTGTAACTTGCACATCATAAACCCTGGACCCATTCTGGGGGCAGGAGGATGGAAGTAACAGAGCTACATAAAGGGTTGAGGAATTTAACCAACTTTTTTTTTAAGCTAAACAGATTATAGAGGTGATGAACTAGTAATGGAAGTGTTTGAGTGCGGGTACTTTAGATTTTTGTAGAATACAGCAGCTATAATGGGTTAAGCTCCTGAAGTACTCTTACTGAGTTCAGATTATCAGGAAAGGTGTAGTAGGACCACAGTGGACATCAGCTCTCAGCTATGATTGCTGCCTGATTCCTTCTAAATCAAATGGTTTAATCCATCTATGATATTGAGATGATTGGTTGTAATAAATAATCCATACACTGGGAAGATAGGTTAATTTAGGTTAGAGTGGGTGTTGTTATAGTGGTAGTACAGTAATTACAAGCAGTCCTTCAATTTAAATAAGTCTCCCTTAGCTCATTTTTAGTGGAAATTATTTTCTTCACATCTAGCCTATACGGGCAGCTCTTGCCATCCTCGCCTGCCCATTGATGCAATATTAAATGTACGTCGAACTTACGTTGACTTAGCGCTACTCTAGTACAGTTTGCCTGCTGGGTTATGTCCAATATAAATGTATATATATTGATAGTTGAATCCTGATTTTGTATTTTGTCATGGGAAACTGTGGTTGCTTGTTTTATATATCATTGTAATGGGCTGCATCATTACTACTACTAGTACTTACACAGGCCATAAAGCTGTCACATGCTCTTCATAGATGGCCTTGCTAACATGTGCTTCTTATGTCTCAAGACTCATATGATTGTTATGCATATCATGTCATGTGGTGTCTGGTATGACAGATACCACTTCTTTTCCTTAGATGCAACTCTCAATATGTATTTGTGAATGATAAGAGTAATGGAAAACATGTGTTTCCAATAGTAATAAATTCTAAATGATTAAGTCGAGTTCAAACTAAGTTAAATTTACCCTGCGTGGGCTAGTTTGCCTATTGCTATTACCATTTTCATAGGCCTATGTTCTTAATTTGATAACTTCACATAGAGCCACCATGTTGAGAACTTGTTGGTGCAACCTATTGATTGTCATCACAGGTGATATTGATTGTTTTTAATTGTGGCCCTACTTACTGATGTAGGGCCACAACTTCTTTTTCAATAAAAATGACCACAATACCTCTTCATCACAATAGCATTTTGTTTTTTCACCATAAGAACCCTTGCTATTGATATACTGTATAATGACCATTCAAGTTTGTACCTGGATTATATCTGGAGTGAGTTCTGGGAGTTCTCCCCCAAACCCACCCCGGGGCCAAGCTCGACTTGTGGTATGTATTTATCAGCAGTATCTTTGTCTACTTTCTAGTAAACAACACTTAATATTTTTCAGACGGCGGAAGAAGCAGCAGTACAGTGATCGAGGAACATCTCGTATTGCCCAACCAAGTAGTCGTGTACGCGGCTCGGGCATTCCAGTTGTAAAGGCCTCCAACCTGCCTACCCAGATACCAAGTGGCCCCGCCCACAGCCATGCCCAACAGGTACATTTATGTTACTCTTTTGATACTAAGCAGGTGCATTTAAATGCCCTCTCATGATCCAGTTGGGCAGGTTTGTTTAGAGGACTTAACATAATTATGGACAGGTGAGAAGAGTAAAAGTGATTCCATTCCTGCACAGTCAGTGGGGACATCCACAAGAAATGTACAGTGCTTATTATGTGTGTTTTGTGACTATGTGAGCTATTTTGTGCTGTTTGAATACTAGCTCGGCATGTGTATGACTATTATAAAGGTAAAGTACATAAAGCCTTAAGCCTTAGCTTCTTTCATAATATATTGACTGCATGTGATCCATGCCAGTATAACTCGATATACAAGTTCTTTTTCTTATAAGCATTACTTTAATTCACTGTCTTAAAATTTGAACTTTCCCTAAGTGGCAGGAAATTGTTTCTATCTTTGTGAACAGCATTGCATCATGTTTCTTCATTTTTTTCTTTATTTATATTGGGTCATTGATTAAGTACACTAAGACGTTTTCTTTAATTCTTTGAATTCACTTTACTCTAATTCCAAATAACATTGGTCAGAGTTAATACAAGTTATGTAATTGTGTCTTTTTATTTTTGCTATGATTATTATCTAAGAATGTATTTTATTCTGTATTTCATTCATGCAAATATTTAAATATTACTCAAAATATATATTTTTTATTTTATGATTTGTATACAGTATGTAAATCTGCTCTTTTATTTTATGATTTGTATACAGTATGTAAATCTGCTCTCTTTTATTTTATGATTTGTATACAGTATGTAAATCTGTTTCTTTATTTTATGCTCTGCATTAAAAGTCTGTGGTGTAAAAAAAAGCATATTGATCAGCTTATTGTATGTGACCTGCACCATCCTGATAAAGGAGGCTCCAAGTAGGGGAATGTCAAGTTTAATATCCTGAACCGAGTCTGAGGTAGAGAGCAGATGCAAAACAGTCACATAATGCCAAAAAAGTGTCATTATGATTTCAGTTGTTATATTTGTAAGTTTATGAAATGGCATGTGCTAGTCTAAATTCATACGAATTACTGGGAGGAGGTTCATATTCATTTTCAATTTATATTCATGTTCATATTCATTTTATGTTCATATTCATATGAACATAAAATGATAAAAATGGACTTTCTTGCAAGAAAATACCCAAAACAGTAATACCTGTACTGATAAATACAGTAAGTTTAAGCAGAACTTTTGTATATAAAAAATTATAAGAAAGCTCATGCAAAATTGGAAGACTTGGAGATTCCTTGGCAGTGGTGAATAGATTCGATACAAAAGCTGATCCAGTAGTGCTGCCTCCACAGGGTGTTGGTGGTGGGGTGTGGGGGGGTGACACCCTTCGCACATACTGCACGGAAGACACACCTGCCAGCATCTCTCATGCTGCTTCCATATCTGACCTTTCCCAAATCTCCATCCCGGGTGAGGAGCCTACAAAGGAACGACATCCCTCGGGTCTGCGACCTAGTCTTAACGACTCGGGTGATAACTCGTCAGATAATGACAATCTTTTGGAGCAGTGTATCCAGTCTGGAATGCCCAAGGTAAGATGTTGCTGCACATATGGAGGGCTCAAAATTTCATCTATCATAAGGAATATGCATTTGAGTGTAAACTTCCAAACCCTTCTTTACTACGTCAGCAAGTAAGCTTTCATGACAAAAAAAAAGGAGAGGCACCTATTTCTCTTGCATCACCCTCTTGGGTGACTAGCTTCTCTTTCCTTACTAGAATAAGCTACACTTGACACAGACTCAAATACCATATATCCTTTTATCTCAATGCTCTAAGCACCCATGCTCCATCCTTCTTGCACCCTTATGGCACTCCTGGCAGAGGCATCCCACATACTCTTACAATTAATCCACTTGAATCAAGAGTCACTATACAAGCTTTGCATGTCCTCATTTTTAGTGTAGATTATATTTTCCTGCTTTATATGCTTAATTTTCCTTCACTCATTGGAGCATGTTTTGCATAAAACAATTTTCCTTATTAAAATTCTATGTTTAATTCATTGGGCACTTTCTATTCCCCCAGTTTTTTACTGTTGTTTTCTGGGGGGAGCCCCGTCGGCTCCCCGGAGCTATCCCAGGCTGATATGCTAATGTCAGACTTTGGCATCAGTCATGTGTATGGAGTTCTTAGGCCTACCGGGGACCACGGCCAGAACCGGGCCCCCTCAGAGAGGCAAGGGGAGCAATGGCCTATAGAAGCCCCCGTGTAGTTGGAAGCATTCTATGTCTGCCATCGACCGGAACAGGCACCCAGAAAGGTAAGCGCCCCAAAACAAACCCCTATTCTGGTTAAAATTGCTACCTAATACCGAACTAGTGGATAGAACTCCCCAACCGAAAACAAGCAAATTAGTGTGACGTCACACACTGCCGCGCCGCTGTCTGCGCAGCTCCCCCCTCCCCGGGAGGGGGAAGGGGGAGCCCCAGACCCCCCGCGCCGGCTACCCACACCTCAGTTCTTGAGGCTGATGCTATGGGCGATGGTCGTGTGCTCTGGCTCCGGTGTCGCTACTGCACTGTGCTTTGAGTGTGGTGTTAGTTTTGTGGGTGCGAGAGCCAGGAGTTATCTTCAGTACTCGGGCTGCATGCGCCTAGGGCTGCCTTCCCTAGGTGCCCTGTAAGTACTGCCCTTGGGGCTTGGGGCCACCTTCCACAGGCTCCTCGGGGTCTGCCTCTGCTGGTCCGTTTTACCTTTCGGTTTTTCGGCCGCCTGTTGGGCTCTTGGGTGTTCTGTTCTCCCTTGTTACCGGCAGGTAAGAGGCAGTTTGCACTGGTAGGGGCGCAGGGTGCTGCTCAGCTTGTAATTCCCGACATCGCGGCCGGCTCTGTTCCTTGGGGTTCGCTGTCCTCTTGCGGGGTTTTGCTTTTCTTTTTGTTTTTGCCTGGTGGGGGGTTCTGTCATTTTATTCAGTTTGTTTTTGCCCTTCCACTGTTCTCCTCGGTGGCGCCCCCTGCTAGGTCCCCGTGAGTGTACACGTCCCTGGGGTTCAGCTTTAGAAGTTTGCTTGGTAGTTTTGGGCGCCGGTTTGCAGCACCCTGCCTGGGACTACCTGAGCGCGAGTCCTCTTAAAGTAAACGCTCAGGACCCTGGGAATCCCCTAGGGGGCGCGTGGGTCCGATGGATGTGACCCCGGAGTCCCCACTCGCTGTGTGCGAGTTTGAGGGTTGCTCGGTCCCCTTGTCTCAGGGTGACCCTCATTGTTTTTGCCTCTGCCACGCTGCCTGTTGGGTCGGTGATACTTTCGACCCCGAGTCCTGTGAGTGTTGCTGCTTGCTTGTGACTCAATTTACCCAATCCTCTGATGATTCTATTCGGGTACAGGCGGCACGTGCGTTGCAGTCTAGGTTTCGTCTGTTGCAACGCGCTCGGTTGGTTGCTTCCCCGGATGCCCCGGGGCTGCCCCGCTTTGCTTTTCGAGACCCGGA
Source organism: Procambarus clarkii (assembly GCF_040958095.1). Lineage (NCBI taxonomy): Eukaryota > Metazoa > Arthropoda > Malacostraca > Decapoda > Cambaridae > Procambarus > Procambarus clarkii. Next base: position 2,686,478 of record NC_091176.1, read on the forward strand.
CTTGGGGGTGGGGGTCGCTTCGATCCTGGTTCAGTCCGCACCTCCTCGTCCTTCCCCTTCTGTTCGTTCTGGTCCCCCGCCCCTGCTTCCGGCCCCGAAGCGTCTGAGGGTTTCGGGGTCGGAGCAGGGGTTACTTGATCTCGAGACTCGGGCAGCTTCGGGGGTTGCCCCTTCCGGGGGGGCGGCAGAGGCATTCGAGTCTTGTCTCCCGGCCGAAGCTTCAGGGTCTGACCAGTGGGCCCCCCTTCCTCCAGCTTTTCCGGCTGCTCCGTCCTTGTCTTGTGGGGTCGGGGCTTGGGGAGAGGACTTGGCCTCGGGTCCTGTGGTGACGGACCTCGAGGCTGGGGAGGGGCTGACTTGGGGGCCTTGGGCCCCGCTGGACCCCGCCTGGGTTTTTCTTCCCACTGAGCGGGGCTTATTGTTACAAGGAGTGGGGTTTTCTTTCCCCCCCTCTGCGTACGAGTTGGATTTGGTGTCGGCCCCTCCCCGGGTACGGTTCCGTGTTCCCCCAGGTACGTCGGTTCCGTCCTTCCGGAGGTTTTCGGCTTATCGCATCCAACCTGGTGTGGTGCGAGCGGCCTTTGCAGCTTACCTCCTGCGTGACCCGGATTATGCCTCGGAAATGGATCCGTCCACGTTCAGGTTTGGGTCTTCGTTCCCTTTCTGGCTCCGTTACGAGGTTCCGGAGTCATCCTGGCTAGCAGACTGCCCCTTGTTTGGTCTGGATTCCTGGCATTCCTTCTGTCGTTCCCGCACGCTGGAGTGGCGGGAAGCTTCCACGGTGCTTCAGGTTTTCCTGGGGGGTGAACTTGAGTACCTGAATGAGTGCTTGTTTGCCCCTGCCCTTCCCCGCGATGTGGGCGTTATTCAGCTCCATGTGCAGGTTCCCTCCCTTTCGGCGGCGCTCGTGGCGGAGGACTTGCGCGCTCGGGGCCTTTTGTGTTCGGCCTTGCGGTTCTTTTCCCTCCTGGAGCTGTCTTCGGATTGGCTCGTGGAGGATGTGGGGACGCTTGGGTCCGTCCCGGGGTCCGGCACCTTGTCCTCGGCTGCGCGTTCGTCGGCTGCCTTGTTGAAGCTGTTCACGCCGATTTTGCGGGATGCGGTTTCCCTGTTCTATGCTTCCCGTCTCGCGTGTCGGCAGGCGGTGCTGGGTTCCTCCGTGGAATCTGCTTGGGCTCTGGCTCTTAGGCGTTCTTCCCCTTTTTGTCCTCTCCTGTTTGGGGAGTCGGCCGTGGCGCAGTTTATTCAGGCTGCGTCGGCGGCTTGTCGTCTGATGTCGGACTTGTTGGTTTTCCGGGGGTCCCGGGGTGGGTCTTCCCGGAAAGGTCGTGCCAGGGCTCGGGGTTCCTCTCGTCGTGGTAGGCCTCTGGTGTCAGGTTTGGGGTTGGCTCCTCCTGCGGACCCTCCCTCGTCTGGTCGGCGCGGTGTTCGCGCTGTGCGGGGTTCTGGGTCTCGTAAGGGTCGCCGGCCCTTTCGCGGTTTGCCCCTTTGACGGGGCGATGGGGGGGCGGCTTGCGCTGTTCGCCCGCGCCTGGTCCCACGATTCGTGGGCCTTTCGGGTCGTGTCTCGCGGCCTGCGGTGGCGTTGGGTGGCCCCTCCCCCCTTTGGGGGGTCGGGGCTGGCGGGGCAGGCTTCTTCCCCTGCGCTCTGTCGAGTCGTCTTGGAGTGGGTACGCTTGGGCGTCGTCGAAACGACGTCGTCCCTCAGATGGGTTTCCCGTCTGTTTCCGGTTCCGAAACGGGACTGCGCGGACCTGCGGTTCATTCTGGACTTGTCCCGTCTGAACCCCTGGGTTCATTGCCCCTCCTTTCGGATGACTACGCTGTCTCAGGTTCGGCTCCTCTTGGAGCCGGGTGCTTGGATGGTGTCCCTGGACCTCCGGGACGCTTATTGGCATGTCCCGATTCATCCGCGGTTCAGGGACTGGCTCGGTTTTGTAGTGGGGCGTCTGAGTTACCGCTTTCGTTGTCTCCCGTTCGGGTTGAACCTGGCACCTCGCGTGTTCACACGCCTTACACGGGTTGTGGTGGCTCGTTTGCGTCTCCTAGGTGTTCGGGTGTTGGCCTACCTCGACGACTGGCTGGTTTGGGCTCCCAGCCAGTCAGCTTGCTTGCTAGCCAGGGATTTGGTTCTTTCCCAGCTCGCCGGGTTCGGGTTCTTGGTGAACTGGAGGAAGTCCCATCTGGTTCCCTCTCAGGTTCGGACTTGGCTGGGTCTCGTGTGGGACTCTCGGACCGCCTCCTTGTCTCTCCCTCCGGAGTCTCTCCTGCGGCTGCGGTCCCGCCTTCGTCTGTTTCTGGAGGGCCCTCGGGTCACCCGGCGGTTGCTCGAGGGGCTGTGCGGGAGCCTGAACTTCGCGATGGTGGTCTACCCGCCGGGTCGGGTTTGGCTTCGACGGCTGTTCTGGTTCCTTCGGGGTTCCCCCTTCCGCCTCTCTCGCGATCGCAGAGTTCGACCCCCGGGGGCCTTGCGTCGGTTGCTGCGTCACCGGCTTCCTCTTCGGGTTTTTCGGGGTTCAGTGCCTTGGCGCCTACCCGAGCCCTCGCTCGATGTGTACACGGATGCGTCGTCTCTCGGCTGGGGTTTTGTGACCAGTGCTCACCAGGCCGGCCAGGGGCGTTGGGATCCGTCCTTCCGTCGAGCTCACAGTACGGTGCGGGAGTTCGCGGCAGTGTGGTTTGCTCTGGGGAGGATTCGGGTGGCCCGCGGATCGACGATTCGGCTCCATTCGGACTGCTCTCCGGTGGTTCATTGCCTGAACCGCGGGGGTTCGATGCGGTCCTTGTCTCTTTGGGGTTGGTCGCTTCGGGTGACTCGTCTGCTGAGTTCTCGGGGTTTGGCTCTCCTGGCGGTTCACGTACGGGGCGTGTCCAACGTCTTGGCCGACGCCCTGTCTCGCTTCGTTCCCCTCTCCACGGAGTGGACGGTCGACGACGAGTCCTTCCGTTGGCTTTGCCAGACGTTCGGGCGCCCCGAGGTGGACCTCTTCGCGTCGGCGTGGTCGCGGCGTCTTCCCGTTTATGCGGCGCCCTTCCCCGATTGCGAGGCCGTCGGGGTCGATGCCTTTCGGCTCGACTGGTCGAGGTGGGGGTTCCTGTACCTCTTTCCCCCAGTTCGGCTGTTGCTCCAGGTCCTGACTCGCTTAGAGACTTACCGGGGGAGAGTTGTCCTTCTGGCCCCTTGGTGGCCGGCCCAGCCTTGGTTTCAGGCGCTGGTTGCTCGGTGTCCGAACCCGAGGGTTTTCCCGCGGCTCCGCCTCTTTCAGCAGATCGGGCCGGTACGTCACGTAGCTGGTTCGATCTTCTCCTCGAGTCTTCGCGTATGGTTTTTTTGACTCGAGTCTATCATCATCTCTATGGTGATCAGGTGGCCTCCTTGTTGATGTCCCACCTGAGGGCTTCTTCTCGGCGGCAGTATGAAGTTTCCTGGCGGTCCTTCCGTTTCTTTTTGCGTCTTCGTCGTGTTAGCTCCTTGTCTGTTCGGGTGGTCTTGTCCTTCCTCTCGTGGTTGTTTCAGGACCGTCATCTTATGCCTAACACTGTCGCTTCGTATCGTGCGGCGCTGGCGGAGCCGCTTCAGCTTGCTTTCGCTATCGATGTTACGTCTGCGCCGTTTCGCAAGCTGTCTCGTGCATTGTTTCACCTCCGGCCTGCTCATGCGTCGCCTGAGCCGTCCTGGTCTTTGGACAGAGTGCTCGCTTTCCTTTCATCTCCTCGTTTCGTTGTGGCCCCTTCGGTCCAGGATTGTTTTTCCAAGGCACTTTTCTTGTTGGCTTTGGCCTCTGGGGGTCGGGTAGGGGAGCTTCATGCTCTCCTCCGGCGCAGGGGTTTCTGCTCTTTTGGTCGTGGTGATAGTTTTGTTCGTTTGCAGCCGTCTCCTTCTTTTCTGGCGAAGAATGAGACTGCTGCGTTCCGGAGGGGTCCATGGGTGGTTGATGCTTGGTTGGTCAGGCCGGGGGTGCATCATGTTTTGTGTCCGGTTGCGGCGCTTCGCCGTTATTTGCGCGCCACAGCTTCTGTGTCCGGGGACGCGCTGTGGGTTGATCCGGTTTCCCTTCTTCCCTGTTCGCGGGTTCGGGTCTCTCAGGTCGTCCGCAGGGTTATTAGGTCTAGCCAGCCTGCGGTCTATCCCCGTGCCCATGACGTTCGTAAGTTCGCGGCTCTTGCTGCCGTCTTTGGGAATATGTCTTGGTCTGATATTCGGGCGCGGGGATTTTGGCGGTCGAACAGGGTCCTGGCTGCTCGTTACCTTGTGAATGTCCCTGGCCCTCGTCGGGCCTGTGTTGCTTTGGGTCGGCGGTTGCAGCCAGTTGTCTCGGCTTCGAGTTGAGGGGTGAGCGACGACCGCCTCCCGGGTAAGTCCCTCTTTTTCTGTCTGTGGGTAGTTAGCTCCGGGGAGCCGACGGGGCTCCCCCCAGAAAACCAGCGTTGAATGTAATGAAACGCCATTTTCTGGGTGAGTCCCGGAGGCTCCCCGGCATCCCTCCCTCCCTCCGGTCGGCGGTTTTTCGCGTTTTTGACATCCAGCCTCAAGAACTGAGGTGTGGGTAGCCGGCGCGGGGGGTCTGGGGCTCCCCCTTCCCCCTCCCGGGGAGGGGGGAGCTGCGCAGACAGCGGCGCGGCAGTGTGTGACGTCACACTAATTTGCTTGTTTTCGGTTGGGGAGTTCTATCCACTAGTTCGGTATTAGGTAGCAATTTTAACCAGAATAGGGGTTTGTTTTGGGGCGCTTACCTTTCTGGGTGCCTGTTCCGGTCGATGGCAGACATAGAATGCTTCCAACTACACGGGGGCTTCTATAGGCCATTGCTCCCCTTGCCTCTCTGAGGGGGCCCGGTTCTGGCCGTGGTCCCCGGTAGGCCTAAGAACTCCATACACATGACTGATGCCAAAGTCTGACATTAGCATATCAGCCTGGGATAGCTCCGGGGAGCCTCCGGGACTCACCCAGAAAATGGCGTTTCATTACATTCAACGCTGGTTTTTTTATTGTCACAGCAAACTCACAATTTCATTAGGATTACCCAAGATACCTAGTGGCTTCTTTGGTTGCTTCTTTTAAGTTATTTTGTAAGCTCTTTATTTTTGACCAATTTAATAGTGAGGGCCAACAGAACTGTTAGGAAAAATATTCTGAATGCTAGCATCCTTTTATGCCTGAATAAGAGATTCTTGATGGTAAGGTAAGATTGCACTGTTAGTGATCATCAGGTTTGCTACAGTCTGGCTGTTAGAGATCAACCTCAAGAAGTGTAAGGTAATGACAGGAAGAGATTATAGGAGGCCACAAAAAATCTACACCATAAGGAAATTGTAACTACATTAATAGGAACAAAAACAAATACATGGGCATGTGTATAATTCCAGGACTAATAATTGAGGTGCACATAATACAAGATAACATTAGCAGTGTATGAAAAGCGGGCAAACATAATGGAATTTAAAAATCCAAATAAGGACTCGTTAATGGCAGTTCACAGCCTACATTAGACCAGTGCAGTACTGTACCATTACAAAAATGTGGGGTACCAATATGGTGTATGACCCATTTTGAAGAGGCAGTTTAAAAATGAAAGCACTCATTCAGCTTGAGGGCCTTACTAAAGGCACACACCAGTGCTGCAACAGTTGGTCTACCAGAAACCCCTCAGTCCTTTCTTTGACTAGGGCATTGCAAAGAAAAAATGTCCTTGCAAGTGTTGCACTTATGTAAATTATGAACCAGAGGATATGCCTTGTGTTGACTGAGCATAATTAATTTACAGAACATTGGAGAAATGTGAACCACTGAAAATGGGGGGGGGGGCAGGAACCAAAGGATCAGGAATATAGTTGTCCAACAAAATGAAGAATCTTAGTGAAGAGGGAGTTGACATCATCCTCTGGCACCTTATAATTAGGGAGTAGACAACATTAACCTACACCTTAGTGAAGAACAGTTTTATGTAATTGACTGGCATCTTAATGAAAGATAATTTATATCACCAACTTGTACCTTAATGAAGGAGTTGATATCGACTGGAACTATCACCACTGAGACCTTAGTAAAAAGGTAGTTGACTTCATCAACTGGCATCTTAGTGAAGGGGGTAATTGATATTAAAACTCATGAAGCATCATCTTGGCAGTGTTAGTATAATTCATTTAATTTTAGACTATATTTTTATGTGACTTTGAAATACTATATGTCACATTGCAGGGACCGAGTGTTTAGGTAACCATATGACACTTCTAGCTGTATGACACACTGCAGGGACCAGATGTTTAGCTGACCATATGACACACTGCAGAGACCAGGTGTTTAGCTAACCATATGACACACTGCAGGGACCAGGTGATTTAGTTTATGTAATGAATGTAATTTTTTATAAAATGGGTCATAGTGACAGTGAAATGACATCTCTCATTTAAAATAATATAACTATTATTCCATAAATTTTACCATTTTTTGTATCTTCTTGGATTCCTATTTGCAATTATATTGCTATTAATTGTAAATTTCATATATTTCAGGCTCGTCCAGGTGTTAAAGTGAAAGAAGTAAAGCTGAGTGTGAAACGTCATGGGTCTGGCCATTTATGTTCTCATGGAGCACCAACTGCAGCAGTTCCTCCCTTGGCCTCACCTCGGCACTCTCCTCATCACCGCCCTGTTCCAGTGGCTAGGGTCACTCCTGCTGTCAAAGTGGGAGGAGCTCGAGTTTCTCCACGCCCTCCACCTGCCCTGGATGAAACCTCCAGTGATCAAATGCGTATGTGGGCCATAGAAGGTACTCCAGCAACCTTCTCCCGTGCAGATTCGCTCTCGTCACTTAGTTGTGATGATGAGGCCAACAGAGCCAGTCGAGATCCAAGCCCAAGGACACCAGTATCCCCAAGATCCCGAACCCCACAGTCCCCACAGCCACAAACACAATCTCCACGTCCGAGAACACCACAGTCTCCACATATGCAAAGGTCTAGAAAATCGCAGATGCAGCGTAGGGGACAGGAAGTAGATGGGGAAAATGAGGTGCCTCGGCAGTTTGCTGTTGAGGGCACTCCAGGTGTAATATCTCGACACTCTTCTCTTAGCTCAATTGAAGGTGGAGATGAAAGTGTTGTTATACAGGCACCTAGTGCACCACAAGCAGGCAGTGTTCGAAACTATGGAGTGGAAGATACACCAGTGTGCTTTTCTAGAAATTCATCATTAAGTTCTCTTTCGGTTGATTCTTTTGGAGAAGAGACAACCCCAACTGAACAAGCATTACTTCAGCAGTGCATTAGTCAAGGTATGCCTAAAAGTAAATCAGATCTTGAAAGTCGGCGCCGACGTCGAGGCGGTTCTCGAATCCCTGCTCCCTCTTCACGATCACCAGCACGTCTTGTACCAGGTGTTCCCATGCAGCGACTTACACTGTGTAGAGATGAACATACTACTACTACTACTCCAAAAAACGTGGGGGCGATGGCGGCAGCTGTGGACGATGTGGACACAGACGCCGTCATGCCCATGCCAGATGCAGAGAGTTCCAAGCTACACACAGATTCAGAACAGAACGAGAAGAATGAGCGTGTAACTAAGCATGAAGAAAGTGAAGTGGAATATAAGGAAGGAAGAGGAGGAGGAGGAGGATGAGGAGGATGAAAGTGCCACAGAACATTCAGAGGCAGCAACTACAGCAGAACTTGGCCATCCTAGAAGTGAGGTGACAAGTGAAGGGAGTGGTGCCACAGTTGTAACTCATCCACTGGCAAAAGAAGAAAAATCACCTGAAGAACACGAACCACGTGTCAGTGATGGATCGGGAGAGGGTATTGGATCATCTCCTGAAGACAAGCATTCTTGGGTTGAACATAGAAATTCTGCAGATAAATCATCTCCCTCTGAAGGTAGAGGCTCAGATACATCTGTGACAGCCTCAATGTCAGAGTCAGGCTTGTTAGCTATAGAAGCAATGAAAGTGGCTAGGGCTGTTGCAAGTGAAGCTAAACTTCTAAGTAGTGATGAAACATCCCATATGTCACATAGTGTAACTAGTGCTGCCTCTGATGCTTACCTTGATAATATAAAACCTCCATCAGCAATGGGAAGCTTAGCTTCAATGTCAAATAGTCTGACAAATAGTACAGAGGAACCGCGAGGTGCTCGTTCCAATAACCGCCGTCTGGAATGTCGTCACACTCGTCGAGTGCCAGAAATGGTTCGCCGTGCTCTTGGGGATCAAGATTATGGTTCCACTGAGAATATGGCAAGCATGGCTAGTTCCTGTCACTCAAATGTAGACAATATCCCACCTCCTTCTATGCTAGATGATGATATGGAAAATTCCATGATTAGTGTTGCATCTATTACATCTGAAGTAGCAGAACAAAGAGAATCTCCACCATCACCTCCAGCAGATCACACTGCACAAGTAGCTGCTCCAGCACGCCAGCTAGCAGCTATTTTCCAGAGGGAGGCTCTGAATGCTGCTTCAACACTCACTCTAACTGGTGGGGATGAAGCTTCAACTTACCAGGAAATCACAGATATAACAGAACATGAAGAGACCGTTGGTCCTGCAAGTGACACAGAAATGGCTGCTGATGATTTACCATCTGATATTCCTGATTTACCGCAAGATGGGTTTTCTTCACTTTGTGGATCTGCACATGCTTCACCTAATAGACAGGGTACACCACGTTCTCGCAGACACATGGCGAAAGACCGATTCCGTACTTTCACTCGAGGTGATGGAGATGTTTCTTCTGATGCTGCTACTTCTCAGGACACAGACCCAACATTAGTTGAAACCCTTCCCTCATCACCACTGGTGGGACGCACTCCTAAGCAGCGACGTCAAGAAGATGCTGAACGTTTCAGAACTCGAACAATATCAGAGAGCACTGGGCAACAAAATATTTCCACTGATACCGCTCCTTCTACAGATGAAAAAGACAAAGTCAGTCCTCGAAAATCACCCAAAGATCGTCGCCAGCAAGACCCCAGTCGTTTCCAAACACATACTATCAGTGAAGTGCAGGTTTCACCAGAGGCAACACCTGAAGCAGCTGCTATAAAAATTGAAAACGATGAAACATCGCCCTCTTCACCATCAAAGCTGCAGGGCAGGCAGTCATTTAGGCAAAGACGGCAAGAAGACAGAGAGCGATATCAGACCCGTACCATAGATGTACCATTGGCAGATATTACACCTGAACCAACAACTGAAGACGAAGGTAATAAGGAAGAGGATGGCGCATTAGTTGATTTTCAGGATAGTAATGAAATGCTTGATTTAACAGCTGAACAACTTGAGGCTTTACAGCAGGATGCTAATATTGTCATATGTACACTGAATGAAACTCGGGAAGCAATGACTAGTGAATCTTCAGATCTTCTTAGTGAAGAAAATATATTAGATATTGAAACTCTTAGCTTAATTTCAAATGAAGATGAATCAGAGATGAGAAATTTTCTTAGGGACTTTGATGACGCTCCACCTGATAAAAGTAGTAGTGATGAAGAGGATGAGGAGGAAGAAAGGCAAGTTATACGACGTCCACGGATTGTAAAGCCTGGTGAGGAGCCTGCACGTGTACAAGAAGAAGAAGAACCTGCTGGAAAAGCCATCAGAGGTCGCAGAAAACCATTATATTCTAGTGGCAAAAAATATAATGCTATACCGACTAAACCTACTTCAAATTCTACTGCAAACCCAGTAAGAACAATTCCAGTAAGGCCAATGCCTGCCCGTCCTAACTCTGCATCCCCAGTAAAACCATCTTCCCCAAAACTTCCTCGGGCAACAAGAGCATCTGCATTACGCCATACTTCAAACCTTCAAAAAGGGGGTAGCAGTGGAGAGGACAGTCCAACAGGAAGAGTAACAGGATCCTCAGCTGGTAGCAGTGCAGGATCCAGCCCTCGTTTGGGTCCAGGGTCCCGTAACAATATTGTTCGACCAGCTCGATCAAAATCTCTAGCAAGACCTGGTCCTGAACCTCCTAGACCTTTGCATCGTCAAAATACATTTACAAAAGATGACAGTGATACACCACAAAGTCCAGAACACAATATTCCAGCTGAAACTAAAAGATCTATCCCCTCTACTAGAGGGCTTTCCAAACCGAGGTTAAGGCGAGATATTGTGCAACCTAGTCCTTCTGTCACACAACCATCCATGGGCGTTCGCACTGGTATACCAAAAAGTGGCAGTCAAGATTTAAGTCCAACTAGAGGTCGACCTCCACAACATAAATCAACTAGCTTGACACGTGATGCTCGCCCACCTACTTCCTCTGATTTGGCCGAGTGGCGTAATGATATTCCTAAAAAGACAAATGTGAAAAAGGAGGTTACAAGTCGAATTGCTAATTTGTGGAAGAAAGTGGAACGTGCACAAGCTAAACCCAAGGAGAAAGAAAAAGACACTCGTTTGTGGATACAGCGTCCTAAATCAGCTGCGAAGGAATCCTCACCTCAACCCCTGGTACGTAGCTCTACCTATGAAAAGCTTCCTGTTAATGGAGGGAATAGTGGAAATGGTGATAATGGAAAAGGCAGAACTCGTTTAGGACTCAAACTAGCTAAATTAAGGGGCCGAGATACTCGGTCTTCACCTCCTTCAGAAGCCACTACTCCAGTTGATCCTCGACCTCACTGTCTGGTAAGCCCAACACGTTCTCGAATAGCTGGAGTGAAGTGGCCGATTTTCAGAAACGGTGCAACTTCGCCAACGACCAGCTACCCATCCTCCAGGTGTGCATGTAGGTCAGTTGGAAGAAGATAGTGAAGCTCGGGCAAAACGACTGTCTCGCCTTGGTTCTTTCATTGTAGTGGAAGAGGATGGGCGAGTACGGTCTCCACCACAGTCTGCTATTGTTCCTCCATTCAATTATCAGCCACCTGTTACACCAAAAGTACGATCTGCTGTTGCCACACGTATACCTCAGCCTTCCAAATCATTACTTTCCAATGCACCTTGTGGCCGTGATGACAATGGAAATGCTGCTGACCCATCAGTAGTAACAGGAACATGGCGACCCTGACCCAACCCCCCGCGCCAGACAAATCAAGCCCAGGATCCCCAAATACCAATGGGGCGCGGGGGTGGGGGGCACCAGAGACGTTGGGCCAGAAGGCCTGTGTGATCCTAAATAATTTATGTTCTCTAATTTACCAAACACGTGTTTATGTTCCACATAGCCATATAATGTTGTATGTAGGAGATGGATACTCAGTATAGGTAGTTACTGGTGGTTGTTGTAAGCACCATTTACTACCATGATGCCCTTGTAAGGGTTTCCAAAGTGGGCCCAGGTAGGCTGTACCCATCACGCCACATGCAAGGCCAGACTCGTAAGCTGTTCCTATTTGTATATACTCTGTCCTATTATACACATTTTAGTCAAGCATTTCTATTTTTTAAAAGTGCTTATTCATAGAAGATTTATTTTCTCAGTATTTTAGTGCATTTTCTTGTGCATATAGTGTTTGATTCTCTGTTGTCCATTGCCACTTGTTTCTGAATATGGAATAGTTCTCGAGCCTGACATTTGCCTTAACCAGATTCATGGTCGTGTTCAGTATCTGAAGGAAAACCGGTAGATGACCAGAGTACACAATACAAGCCCAAGCCCCTCCTCACCTTGTTTAACCCATACTTGCCGTTAAGCAAGACATGCGTCCAGGAACGTACCCTTTGAGAAAGTAGCCTGGAAAGTCATCTCGTGGGTTAGTAGGTACAGCATTACAAGAACAATATACGATGCATTTATGAGTTTTCATTTTCTTCCTCTATCATCGGTTAACAGATAGAGGTACTGTTCTTTGATTTTTGTGGTCTTAAATTTTAATAAATTATTTATTCAGTATTAGAATTTTGTATATAGAATTCCTTTTTTATACACTTATCATACCTTGTATTTTTCATTATTTTTAATAAAGAAGATTTAATTTTGTCATCGCCCATTTCATCTCCCATGTTGCAAAGTAATTGGAAATCATTCACAGTACAGCCATAAATATGAAGCTATTCTAATGTATGAAGTTCAGTGATGCTAGCTTTTGCCATGCTTTTTGCTAAGAGTGTGCACCTTATATCTAATAATAATATACAGTATACTTATTCTCAAATCATTAAATAATTCATGGACTTGTCATGGTTAGCTTTTTCATAAAATCATGTTATGAAACCGATTACCGAGTCTTGGGTTTGAATCATGTTGACTCAAACACTGGGCTTCTGTTTCAAGGGTTCAATATAGAAATGCAACTAGTTCACTGCACATATCCTACATATTGTAGTACCACATCTGTTACGTGACAGCTTGAGATCCTGCATTGTTAACTTTTTTTAATAGATAACCCTTAATTTTTTGCCAATTTTTACCAGTATATTTTTTGTTGCAATAATACCAGTTATCAAAATTAACAATCAAGAATTTTATTAAATTCATGAAATATGTTCAATGATTAATTTTTTCAACCAATTGTGATGAAGTCTTCCATCATTTTGTAAACCATGTTCAATGAACTCTGGGGTAAATATTGATGAAAACAGCTTAACATTGCAAAATATGTAACGGATAATTATTAGTGTCTAGTCACGTGTCAAGATTATGTTCACATAGAGTATAATAACTTAAGGTCTATTGTTTAGTTAAATGACATACTTATATTGATAACTGAGCAGGTAATGTTATATGTGCCATAATAGTATTGTATGTTATTTAAAAATTGAAACTTATGTTTGACAATGGTTAGAAACTCAATTGGTTACTTGCCAATATTTCTATAGTAGTGTCAGTAATAGTAGCAAGCAATCATTATTAACTGTATATAGATTTTTTAATTTTTTTTTTAGGGCCTGGTGCAACATGTTCATTATATTTAAAATTTTTAGATTTTCTGCTTCAGACATTTCACAGATCTGATGAATGGGACTTGTGTCAAGTTTCTGATATACAGTATATTATTTACAACTAAATTTATTCTATGGCTATTATTAGTATGTATATTATAAAGTCTTAATTGTGTATATTCCAGATCAAGATATAACTAGTTCACGATTTATGCAATCCTGGGAAAGGAAAGGTCCTTATGACTTAGAACTTAGCTACTTTCCCTTTTCTTCAGGAAATACTTAATGTTGATACTCTCATACTGATAATGTACTTCATACACATGAATTAGTTAATGAGCTAAACATTGCCAATATTAACTCCTGTAACAGCGTATTTTATATATTATATTTACAGTATATATAAAAATGAAATGGTTAAACACAAGTAACATTAGAAAAATGTTGTTGAACATGTTATGGCTGTACTGAGGATGCTTCTTAGGGTCATGTGTGGACACATTAAGTATAGTAGTGGGAATAAAGGTGTGATAAAAAGATAGCAGACGATTGAGCCAAAAAAAAAAAAATGTGCAATGCGTTCTGCAGGGCCGTCTACATTAGTATACTAATGTGATACAGGTACATGCAGAGCACAAATTCTCCCCAGATTATTAGTCAAAACTACACATGCTTTGTTAAACTTAATTGTTAGCATGTCATTTTCAATAATATTTTGACTATTTAGTATTCAAGCTGATTTGCATAATTTTATGGTTGTAAATCTGCAAAATTTTATTAGCTGGTCTGGCATGTATGTTAATGTGTATTAACTAACTCACCCTACAAACATTGACAAAGAAGAGCTATTCAAAAGACAATTTTGAATTGACGTTCGGTTCTCTGATAAATTTCCAAAGTGGTTATTATTAAGCTAATTTTTTGTAAGGTCAAATTCTAAAGTGTGTCTGGTGGTCTGGGGAGGTCGTTGCAGCTGCCACATCGTCAGGGTCGTCTAGAGTAGTTACTCCAGACTGGACTGCTGGAAGAGTGGGGGCAACAGACCTTGTCTGTTAATTAAAAGCTATGGCCAAGTCTATATTTACAAAATATGTTTCAGTGTCAAATACTGTTACTGATCAGTTTATCTCCTCCATTGCTTTGATTGAGTTCAAAGAGTAATGTTTGTCTTGTGTGCAACGTATGTCCCATAATAACTTTTGCTTTTCGTAATGTATCTTCACTGTACCACCATTTCCATTACCTTCATTTAACCATAATTAACATTCATATGATAGTTTTCAGTTCTATGTTCCCTTTAGTGTTAGATTCAGTGTGAATGATCTTATAAACTAAGCGTTTCTCATGGACCAGTAGGTATAATGGTATCAGGTAAAGTGCTAACATATTTTAATCTTTTCATTTTTGACTAGTTGTATAAAGTACACTGACGGCATGTCTGCTGGTGGTGGCAAGGGAGAGGTGGTAGCGAGGCTTGTCCGTGGGTGATGGGTACAGTAAACTCACTCTCCTCCTCGTCCCTGAATGCAATATCCAACTCTTCCTCATTATCATATGGTTTAATATAGTATTATGATAAAATTAAATACTTGTATGTATACATGATTTTTCCTTCTCCTTTTTTTTAGTGACAAGATCATTTGATAGTGTGATATATCTTTCTCATTCACAATAAAACTTATTTTCTTTGAGAAATAATTTGTCCATACAAAACAACTCATCAGCTGATCTTGTTATTTGTGTTGGGATATTGGTCTTGTTTAGCTTGCCTGGGTGTGCATCTTGAGTTCTTCTCACATAATTTAAAATTAATTTTCAGAGATATATATATATATATATATGTCGTACCTAGTAGCCAGAACATCACTTTCTCAGCGTACTATGCAAGGCCCGATTTGCCTAATAAGCCAAGTTTTCATGAATTAATATATTTTTCTCTAATTTTTTTCTTATGAAATGATAAAGATACCTATTTGCATTATGTATGAGGTTCAATTTTATTTTATTGGAGTTAAAATTAACGTAGATATATGACCGAACCTAACCAACCCTACCTAACCTAACCTAACCTATCTTTATAGGTTAGGTTAGGTTAGGTAGCCGAAAAAGTTAGGTTAGGTCAGGTTAGGTAGGTTAGGTAGATCGAAAAACAATTAATTCATGAAAACTTGGCTTATTAGGCAAATCGGGCCTTGCATAATAGGCTGATAAGTGAGTTCTGGCTACTAGGTACGACATATATATATATATATATATATATATATATATATATGTCGTACCTAGTAGCCAGAACACACTTCTCAGCGTACTATGCAAGGCCCGATTTGCCTAATAAGCCAAGTTTTCATGAATTAATATATTTTCTCTAATTTTTTTCTTATGAAATGATAAAGCTACCCATTTGATTATGTATGAGGTCAATTTTTTTTTATTGGAGTTAAAATTAACGTAGATATATGACCGAACCTAACTAACCCTACCTAACCTAACCTATCTTTATAGGTTAGGTTAGGTAGCCGAAAAAGTTAGGTTAGGTTAGGTAGATGAAAAACAATTAATTCATGAAAACTTGGCTTATTAGGCAAATCGGGCCTTGCATAGTAGGCTGAGAAGTGCGTTCTGGCTACTAGGTACGACATATATATATATAATCTCTTGCACTTACAAAAATTATTTCAAATTAATATTTAACGATATAGTAACAGCTCATTATTGGTTTTGTTTATTAGCTTTAGCACTGAATCACAAGGCACTTAATTATCTTTGAATTGTGCTGATTTATCATTCTGTAGTCTTCAACAAAATCCTCCACAAATATTGCAGCATCAATCACTTGAGCTGTAATGGATCTTTATTTTTGCCTATGCTTAGTATACAGGTAGAAACTGAAATAATGAAAGCAGAAATCAATTGTAAAGCAAGAAGAGCAAATATTGGAGGAATGTTAGAGATACATGCAAGGTAAGCAATCATTTACAGTTACGTGTACAACAGACCCACTGCATTGCTCAATTGCACATGATATGGACACAAGCAGACCAGTTTTAATGAAGATATTCACTATATTGTTTCCACTAATTTTGTATAGAGATTAGCCAAGTAGAAGAAAACATGAAAGTGTAAATTATTAGCAATTTTACAAAATATTTACATTGTGCATAAATTAATTACATTCACAATTGTACTGAATAGGAATCTTTATTTACATCACAAAGTCTTAATAAGGCCTTCTAAATAAAAAGATCTAATTCCACCTGCCAAGGCATGCTACACATCAAGTGGTGCAACACACCAAGTCAAGGCATATACAACACTTTTTTGCCTGTACTTGATACATTATTTAAAATTAGCTGGGCACTAATGCATTTTTAAATAGACAAAACAACACAACTACTTTAGCATCAATTTTCCCAGAATGATCTTCATCCCTTGTAAGAGTATAAAGGTCAGTTGCTAGTTTACATTGCTCTTATAAATGTAAGCAATTTGTATTTGGGACAAATTGCATATCATACAAAAAATTTCAAGGATAATATACAGTACTACACAACACTGAAAGGCTTGAAAAAGAAGCCAAGACAACTAGAAATCTCCATTTTTCTTTTCTTTATACAGGTACGGATATGTTATAATTATTTCCTGTGTGGGATGGTACTTCCACTCTCATTTCCAACAATAATGTACATTAAAACCGTAGTAATGTCTCTAGATAAAGTTACTGTTACCATGCGATTGTGAAACACACAAATGTGACAATATTCAACCACTTGTTTAAATCGAAAACTTAAAATATAGGGTGGTTCTTGCTTCCAGATATGCCTGCCCTCCATCCCTTAAAACAATTGTTTAGACCACACAGTAGTTATTTTAGGCAACTCCAATATCTGGGAGTACAGTTAGAGCTTCAGCAGTACTTATTTTATCAATTGCAGAAGAGTACTTTGACAACTCATTTACTTTAATTGCACAAGATGGGAAATAAACTTGGTATTTACTTCAAATTTTAGCAGATTATACATTACTCCAGCTTCAAGTTATCAAGACTGGGCTTAGACAGCCATACACAGAGGCTTACTAGTATTCTTAAGGACTAACTGGCCAAGGTGTATATTTATTTTCAAATATTCCACTTATTTGGTCTCGAGTGTTTCAGAGAGTTTCCACTATTGATAATGTTCACTACTAACTGGCTCTCACCTAAAACAGCAAACCACATATTGTGAATTGCATTGTGAAAAAATCACATTCTGGTCATTAGCTTTCTCATATTTCTGTTACCTGGTTGATGAGATTCTGGGAGTTGTTCTACTCCCCAAGCCCAGCCCGAGGCCAAGCTTGACTGGAGAGAGTTTGGTCCACCAGGCTGTTGCTTGCAGCGGCTCGCAAGCCCACATATCCACCACAGCCCGGTTGGTCCGGCACTCCTTGGAGAAAATGATCTAGTTTTCTCTTGAAGATGTCCACGGTTGTTCCAGCAATATTTCTTATGCTCGCTGGGAGGATGTTGAACAACCGTGGACCTCTGATGTTTATACTGTACAGTGTTCTCCGATTGTGCCTATGGCACCCCCTGCTCTTAAACTACAACTTCTGCTCCTATATCTGAAACATCCACTGCCAGCCTAGAAGGTGTGATTAAGTTATGACTAATAAGACTGACTGATAAGGGAAACTTTGCCTTCAATCTTTCAAGACCACTTAATCTACATTCTCATATAACAAAGTTCTTAAGAATGAACAATTGTGGCCAATTTCTTGCATAAAATCTCATAACTGATCATTCCTGGAAATGCTTTAGTCTTCTCTTGCTAGTTAGTATTGGAAACTAATTAATGGCTTCTATCATTGTATTCAGTAGTACAAGTAACACTTTGGCACTTTCAACTTCATAATTTAATTATTTCACTTCCTTATACAAACTAAATTTTTGTTATTCTATAGCTTAAATTTATAGGCTATAAAAATGCTATTGCCTCACGCACTTCAAAACTGCTTGCCAAGTTATCATAGTGGATAGTTATCACTATTATCAGGCTGTGCTCCACAGCTATGTACTGTACAGTTAAAAAAAATTTGACTGTGAAGGATACAAATCTAAATAAATAATAATAAATAAATAAATGTTTATTTAGGTAAGGTACATACATACAAGAAATTTTTACAAAGATTGGTGGACTTATAGATAGAGCTAGTACATACAATGCCTAAAGCCACTATTACGCAAAGCGTTTCGGGCATGAAAAACTTAAATGACTAAAGCTTAATACTAATTGAGCATAAAGAGTAAAATGAAAACAAGAAATGAAAACATAGCTGAAAAAGCAGCACAAATACAATTCTGTCGACAAACAGCGCTCTTTAAAAAAAAACAGACATTGGTTGACAATAGAGGGGTAAGGTAGGTTACAGGGAATTTATTAGGTATAGCTTCGTTTTTATCTTAAACTGGTTGAGAGAGGTACAGTCTTTAACATGGTTGGGAAGGTCATTCCACATTCTGGGCCCCTTGATTTGTAGAGCATTTCTAGTTTGATTAAGTCGTACTCTAGGAATATCAAAACTGTATTTATTTCTGGTGTGGTGCTCATGGGTTCTGTTACAACCTTCTATGAAGCTTTTGAGGTCAGGATTGGCATTACAGTTTAGCGTTTTATATATGTATAATACACATGAGAGAATGTGCAGTGACTTAATGTCTAACATATTCAGAGATTTGAGTAGGGGTACCGAGTGATGTCTGGGGCCAGAGTTGGATATTGTCTAATAGCAGCTTTGTGCTGAGTAATTAGAGGACGTAAATGATTTTGGGTAGTAGAGCCCCAAGCACAAATACCATAGTTGAGATATGGATAGATAAGGGAGTAATAGTGTCACCAGGGCAGGGCGGGGTACATAATATCTGATCTTAGAAAGAATGCCCACAGTTTTTGAAACTTTTTTTTATATATTTAGAATGTGTCCCTATATAATCAACCTTTTACTACCTTAATTATTACTTGTGTTTAATTTCAGTTATTTTTAGAAATTCTAGGTTACTACTAAACATTGTTTCTGGCAGTAAATATATGGTCATAATTGGCCGATTAACCATATTTAGTGAATGTTGTTCCCATGCTGTTGCATGGGAACAGAGTAACAAGTTACTACATCTGTGGCATAATGTATTCCTCTGGATTTTAGTTATGATGGCAACACCACCTTGCTTTCATTTATCAGCTGATTAACTATCTAGTGCATCTTAAGAAAAGTTATAGTACAATTCTGTACAGTATATACCGTACAAGTGATTAATTTTTGCTCTTAAATGTGCACACTGAAAATTTTTTGGTATTTCATTATAAAGTGGTTGACAATAGGACATTTCTCCCTTATATAAAAATATATTGTATAATCCAAATATAGTCATTACTATATTAACAAAAAAAAAAGTGCCTCATACCAATTAAGACAATATGGTTTTGTCTACATTTAACGAAACCATCAGGTGATACAAATGCAGACATTAACTTTACTACATTACAGTACCTGAATTTCCAAGCAGAGAACTTTCCATTTCTCTGCATTAACCTTGTACAGATGTTCAATAGATGTTCCATTTACCTGAATATCATGACAACATGCTAGTCCAAGATGGATCAGCCAGATGCTGGATCTCATCCAAATGAGATAAGATTTTCTCCAGGGACTGCAACAATTCAGCATTCCTAAAGATAGAGAAACTTTGTATTAAACTGAACATACTCTTCGAAGGGAACAGAGGGTTAAAGGGTTTTAATTGCTTAACACACACACCACACTAATATTTTTTCTCCTATCAGCTCCAAATAGGCTATGTCAGTGCAGAATGACTAATCGAAATAGAATTTTTTACAAATATGCAAGTACAAACATTGAATTCAATTCGGTTACTGTGTGTGAAACATCACCAATCTTTTTGTAAAATGGATTTCTTTTGCTTATTTAAATTTACCCGAGGGCCACTAACCCTAGTGGCCCTAGTGGACAGGAAGCCAGTGGCTTGTCGAAGGTCCCCCCCCCCCCCATTTGCCTTGATCTTTTCCAAGTATATTTTAAATCACAGTTTTGGCAGTTACGGCTTCTGCAGATAGGCAATTCCATGGATTAATAACACTATGGGTGAAAAAGCATCTCCTGTTCTCAGTCCTACATTGTGGTTTGTTGAGCTTAAAACCATTGCTCCTTGTTTGTTACATCTGTCTGATGAAAATATCCGGATCAACATCCTCTAACTTGTTCAGTATTTTAAAAATTTCAATGAGATTCACCCTTTCATGTGTAGTTTGCAGGTTGTTAACCCTGTGGCCTTCAAACGTAACTGATACAAGAGATGGCTTGACTCTAAAATGACTTTAGTTGCCCGGTGTTGCACCTTCTCTAGAGCAGTCATGTCCTTCTGAAAATGAGGTCTCCCTGCTTGGATACAATAATTCAAATGAGGGGGTGCATCAGAGATTTATACAGTCAAACCATTACCTTCTTTTCCTTAGAATCAGATATTCAAGGTCGTCTCAAGATTGAATTAAACATGGATTTTATCACCTCAGTTTACACTGACAAAATATTGGCAGATGCAGATTAATGCTAAAAAATATAAGATTCTGAGCTTCAGTGATAATAATTGTCCAGGTGATTATGTGGAACTATGTTAAAATTATCATGTCTGAATATGAGAAAGATTTAGGAGCCACGATTAATTGGGATTCTGGCTTAAAAAAAAAAAATGCATAAATATATGGAATAAAGCAAGCAGAATAAAGATTTATTTCCAGAATGCAACTAATATTAGTTTACAGCTTTGTCATGTGCTTGTTAGGCCCCCATTTAGAATATGCATTTCAGTTTTGATCCCCATACCATAGAATAGACATACAGAAAAGGATAAAGTTAATACCCTGTACCAGATATTAGAAACCTCCCTTATGAGGAGATTAGAAAGTAAGTAATTATCAAAAGAAGGCACCAAACCGGGAAGGCTATGTAGCACCAACAAATGTGCGGAATAATCAGAGGGCACTAAATATCACCAAGGATGCCAATATGAGAACAGAAACGCACAAGGCGAATGATATCAAAAGTATTCGATTCACCAAGAATTCCATCAAGGAACAAGCAACCGTGAGGGACGGTCAGAAAGCAAGACACACACGCTTCCTGGAAGTCAGAACATATACAAGGACTTGCACGACCATAAGAAGGACAATGCAATTTGGACAATAAGGAGCAGGGCGATGCTCCATTAAGTGATCGTGAGTTAAGCGTGTATGGCCAATACGCAACCTCGCCAGAGCCGTTTCCCATCGCCGGTTACTGTGGTAGGAGGACGGCCATGAGGACACACTATGCTTAAGAGTATGTAGTTTGTTACCTGTAACAGAAGACCAACAATCCTGCTAATGGGTAAGGATGGAGGAATGAATAACTGGGTAAAAGTCGGAATAAGGAATACCTTTACAGGAGTCGAGATGAGCGGACAGCTTCCCTAGTGGCAGTGTCCGCATGCTTATTTAAAGAGACACCAATATGGCTGGGAACCCAGCAAAACTCAACTGACTTAAATTTACTGGAAATAAGAAACAACCAATGCTGGATGGACCGGATTAAAGGAGCCGAGAGCCATGAGGGCACTACGAGAGTCAACGACAACTACAAAGGAAGGATTGACAACGAGAAAGCAGGAGACGAAGTACAGTCTCCGTGGTGTAGTGGTAAGACACTCGCCTGGCGTTCCGCGAGCGCTGTCATGGGTTCGTATCTTGGCCGGGGAGGATTTACTGGGCGCAATTCCTTAACTGTAGCCTCTGTTTAACGCAACAGTAAAATGTGTACTTGGATGAAAAAACGATTCTTCGCGGCAGCGGATCGTATTCCAGGGACCTGCCCGAAACGCTACACGTACTAGTGGCTGTACAAGAATGTAACAACTCTTGTATATATCTCAAAAACAAAAAAAAATAAATAAATAAAAAAATAAAAAAGTGCATAGAGAATAGCATAAAGTTCTGCTGTGAATATGCTAGTCTCCAGAGGTAGGCGACACATATAAGTGCAGTCAGGAAAAACTACAGAGTAACCTACACCATGGGTCAAGGATGTACAAAACTTCGAAAGGGGGACTCTCCACGGGGACAAGGACAGAACAATACGAGGAGAAATATTACAAATATGAACTGAAAGAATCCTGTAAGTGAGAACCGGACAGAAAGAGGGAGGTGGTGAAGAGGAACAGGAACCACAGGAGGGGTAAATGTTAAAACACTACAGAGGTGAGAAGAAGGCTGTTGCAAGGACCGCGCACGGTAGCGAAGACAGTAGTGATCACGGCGGTCCTGGAGAGATAGGAAGCCAGTGTCAATATACAAGCTGAGGGCGGGAGTCGAACGAAATGCACCAGAGCTGAGGAGCAACCAAGTATGGTGCAAAGCATCAAGATGGGGAAGAGTAGAAGGAGAAGCCGACGAGTAAGCAGGGCAACCATAATCGAGTTTAGACAGGACGAGAGAGGAATGTAAAGCGAGGAGTGCCCGCCTATCCACTCCCCAAGAAGTATGGGACATTACCTGAAGGAGGGCAAGGGCTTTAGAGCATTCAACTCTGAGGTAAGAGATATGGGGCGATCAAAACAAACTAGTGTCAAAGATTAACCCCAAAAGCTTAGCAGAATCCTTGTACACAAAAGGGTGACCATAAAGCGACAAAGAGGAACGAAGAACGACACGCTTCCGAGTAAAAGTCATAGCACAAGTCTTGGACGTAGAGAACCTGAAGCCATGATCGGTGGCCCAAGACGACACGTCATCAATCGCAAGTTGAAGCCGCCGTTGAAGGAGAGGTGAATCATCACCGCAACAGTAAAGGGTAATCTCGTCGACATAGAGAGCGGAGAAGACGCCAGATGGAAGAGAGGAAAGAAGACCATTGAGGGCAACGAAAGAAGACCATTGAGGGCAACCAGAAAAAGAGTAATGCTCAAAACACTACCTTGTGGCACACCCTCGTATTGCTGAAAAGAGGCAGAGAGAGTGGCACCAAGTCTCACTCTACAGGAACAACGAGAGAGGAAGCTTTGGAGAAAGAGAGAGGGAGATTACCATGAAGGCCAAAAAAATGAAGTTGGGACAGAATATGATATCGCCAAGTGGTGTCGTAAGCCTTTTGCAGGTCAAAAAGGACGGCTACAACGGAGGTCTTCACAGCAAAAGCAGTACGAATAGACCTCCAAGTTCACCAGGACATCTGTTGTGCAGCGGCACTTGCGAAAACCAAATTGAGAAGGGGAGGTGGTGATGGCGTTCCAAGAACCACATCAGACGAAAGTTAAAGATACGTTCAAAGAGTTTGCAGAAACAACTCGTGAGGGCAATAGGGGCAGAAGTCCTTAGGGGATGTCCCAAGAGACCCTGGTTTCCGAACAGGGAGGACAACGGCATCGAGCCAGTCCTCAGGGACTGACGACGACTCCCAGACCCGATTATACAGACTCGGTAAATACCAAGACGTGCACGGAGGGAGATGGCGAAGCATCTCACAATGAATACCATCGGAGCCCGCCGCCATAGAACTGCAGAGGGCCAGGGCAGGCTGAAGTTCAGAAAGAGAGAAGGGATCGTTATAGGGAATTCTGAGACGAGTGCAGAAATCTAAAGGACGAGATTCAAGGACAGGTTTACGGAGAAGGAAAGATTGAGGAAGATGAGAACCAGAGCTAACAGAAGTGGGAACCCAGTTCGGTCGCGACCTCCAACGGGTCTGCTACAAGAGTACCACGGAGGGGAATGACCAGCGAGACATCAGGAACGAACTTACCCGCTATCTTGCGGACATGCTTCTAGATCTGCGGCAGAGGAGTTTCGGACGTAATGGTGGAAACATAAGACTTTTAACACTCATGCTTAGCTGTACAGATGGCCCTACGGGCAACCACACTCGCCTTCCGAAACAAAAGAAAAGAATCGGCCGTCTGCCGGTGGCGGTCTCTCTTCCAGGCTGCACGCTTACAGCGGACAGCCCGAGCACAGTCCGCATTCTAAGAGGGAACACACTTTCGTGGTCCCCGAGACAAGAGCGAGGAATAGAGCGGAGGGTAGCGTCGAAGATGGTGTCATGAAAGAGAAGGGAGAGACAGAATGGAGAGGTCAGAGAGAGCATCATTGAGGGTAAATAAATTTCAGTCTACCTTAGCAAATTGCCACCTAGGGAAGTAGAGTGGAGGGTGAAAAGAGAAAAAGGTAACAAGGATGGGGAAATGGTCACTGCCATGGAGGTTACCAAGAACCCGCCACGTGAAATCCAAGTACAGAGACAACGAGCAGAGAGAAAGATCAAAACAGGAAAGGGTGCGAGTCCGAGAGTCCAAATGAGTGGGCTCACCAGGATTCGGATGAGACAGGGACGAAGAGAGGATGAACAATTCGAGAAGGCGACCCCGCGTGTTTGTCAGAACATCATACCCCAGAGGGTATGTCGACAATTGAAATCACCCAGCAGGAGCACAGGCTCCGGCAAGGAATCCAGTAGGTGTTCAAGATCGGGAAGAGAAAGCGGGACATTTGTGGGGAGGTAAATGGAACAAACCGTGCACCATTTACGCACAAAGACACATGCAGCAGAACATTGGAGAGGCGACAGAAAAAGTAGGGGGACGAAGGAACATCAGAACGAATCAAGAGAGCAGAAGAGGAATGGGCCCTAGCAAAAGCCAGGGGGAGGGGGAAGAGAAAGGAATAGCCACGGAAGCGACCAGGACGAGCACCAAGCATCGTCTCCTGGAGACCTGCTGACCTCCTTATTAAAAACAGCCCGATGCAGACGGAGAACCTTTTACAGCAGTTAAGCGTTGTATACATGTACACCTGCCCCTACGAAGAATGTAACCTTCAATCTAAGTACATAGGTATGACGTCGACCAAGCTGACGAGGCGTTTGACCTGTCATCTTCATCCGGTGCCCCTAGAAATCACATGAGACAAGCCGATGACATCACCCTAACAAGAGAAATGTTGAATAAAAACAAGTGAATAATAGACAAAACCCAAGATGAAAGATTACAAATTCTTGAAGCAATCTACATAAAAAATAGAGCAACCTACTATGAATACCCAAATTACGGAACTATTTACTCTACCCACCATGAGAGTAAGAACAAGACCGGAACATAACGATACCAACATAGAAGACACTGCTCAACATAACAGGCCTATTACACTGGATTAATCTTTGTATGCGCTTCGTCCCCTAATACCACTTTGTCTCCTTGCTTTTGCCTTTATTCTACTTGGTTTTTTCACCTGACCTCGTATTGGTATAAATCTAACGCGATTTATATTTTCTTAATACAAATGGTTGGCCGTTTTCTTGGTTTTATAGTGAATCATACCAAAATATAAATAAACCAAGAAAATGGCCAACCTACTCATGAAGAACTCTACAGACACCAAGCATAACGCCTTAAAGGAAACCAACGTCGTCTATGCCTTCAAATGCCCACTTGGGGACTGTAAGCCCCAAAGAACTCAGTATATAGGCAAGACAACAACATCTCTTTCCAGGCGATTACCAATGCATAAACAACAGGGCTCCATCAAGGAACACAATCTCTTCTCACAACCAGACCATCATCAGAGAAATTTTAACAAACACCACAGAAATCATCGATAGATACAGCGATAGCAGGAGGCACGACATCTGCGAGGCACTACACATCAAAAAGTCAACACCAGCAATCAACAGCCAATTAATGCACAACTATATTCTACCCACTTTATATTCCCTGCAACAGTACCTAGTGTCCTTATCACTTAATCCTAGACCGACTTCCCCAGTGATCTACACAACCCTAATTACTATACAGCACCATCCTAGTCTCCAGAGATCAGCTTTACTCAAATTGCTAGTCCAGTGTTAATCACTATAACAGCGCGCACACATATTACTCACAACATTAACTCAAAAGCTCTACTATCGGTCAGCCACTATAATACGAGTGGAGGTACAGCGTCCAGTGATGTACGTCACCCTGGCGAGATGCGTTCGAGGCTTGATCGTCAACCACTCTGGACAGTGGTTGACGTTAACTCGCCTACTTTTTATTATTATTAATACATGAGGTACATCTGTATTAGTACAGTGTGTCAAAAGAGCTAACTAGGTGATACTAAAAAATCCCCATCACACAGGATGGTTAGTTATACAGAGGCATGTAATAGGCAGTCTACACTGACAGACTCTGGATGCATTTTTAGGATATCAACACGAGTGAATAAGGCAGCAGTGGTAATAAAAGTCCCCATCTCGCAGGATGGTTAGTCATACAGGGCCATATGTTTAGTAGCCTGCACTGGCAAATTTTGGGTACACTGTGATCTTCAAGAATACGAGAGTGAATAAAGTAATTGCAAAGCTCCAGGTACTTCATGCCAACTGGTCTGAAAGGTCTAATAATTCAGTGATCACTGCATTCAGTGATGTAGTGCGGGAGATCATGCCGTAGTTCCTGCTCACAGAGTTTGCAACTGGAGTACTCAGGATTGGGAGATCCGTCACCTGCAGCCACCTGCCACAGGTAACGGTAACCCAACCTGATCCTTGCAACCACTGTGTCGCACAGTCTGGTGGACGTTTTGTGCTGCCCATATATATAGGTTTCAGATCTGAACAAATCATAGCTTTTTATACTAGTATTTTCAGGTCGTTAGGAGTCGGTAATTTCTTTCCTATAAGACCTGAGTGTTTGGACCGATACAGTTTTGACAGCAGAGATGGGGATACCTAGATCTAATTCAACTTCATCTTTGTTGCACGCTAATTTGCCTGCAATGTCTGTCTCATTATGATGGGTTATATTTATGTGTGAAGGTATCCATACAAAGGAGATTCGAGATCCTTTATTCTGTGCAGCAATTAGGTCATTTATAATTGGGAGTATGAGGTTCTTGCTGTCGATCTTCCAGGAGAAGTTTTCGATTGCTTGAAGAGCAGACTTTGAATCACAAAATATTATTCCTCCTCCAATGTTTTTTAATGTACTGGTAGCTAGTTGTAATGCTGCTAGTCCTGCTTGTGTGGAGGTCAGCCAGTTGTTTATCCTGACACTGACAGTCTTTGTGCAAATATTATTTCTATAAAACCTACATGCTACTCCAGTCCGTCCAGTAGAAGATTGGACTGAGCCGTCGGTGTAGACACAGTGCTCGTGAGATCTTAAATTCTCGATGGAGGAGGCAATTGTTTCGAGTGTGACAGCTTTGAGAAGAGCAAGATTCTCATTATCTTTCTTGCTGATAGGTGTGTATGATACTTGAATGGTGGGGTACAGATAAAGAGGAATATCAGAGACAGGTAGATGTACTTAAAAGGAATGTTGAGTTAAATGAGATTGTAGGCATTGTTGCTCAGCCATTTATCATAAAAGAAGCGAGTTGGTATGTCGGCACCAGTCAATAGGGTGTTAACAACACTAAATAATTTGTCTCCGAGACTAGACGAGTACAGTCTGCAGCAGAACTGCATCTCCCACCATACTCGAGTCAATGTGCCAACTCTGCCCCACATCTGCAACATCTCCATCTTCATTGGGCCTTACTTTGTCATGACTGTTAAACTCCCTGGTTAGATTTGGCTCGTGCCTGACACAGGAATAACTAATATCTTGGCCTATCACGTTCCTACGTTAACTAGAGTATGATCCCAATATCCCTGTGAGGTCATTCTTAAGTGGCACCAGTAAAATCGATAAAGGGGAGGAACACAGAAACGAAGATATTAAATCAACCATTATAATACTGTATATCTGACAAATTATTTCAATATGGGTTTATTTATCACAATCGACAATATAAACTCGGATGGATATACACATGTATACTATGATAGAATGCCAGATGGATTAAACACATTTTGTCTAGGAACACAACCACACATTGCTTAACTGACAAGATATGTTATCAGCCTAACTTCCGTTTACTACTGGGAGCTCTTGAGGCATGGAACTGCCTCACCCGACTCTCATTATTCCACCTAGAGCTAACAGGAATAAAATATAACTCTTTATTAACACAGTACAGACTGAAGTAATCATTCTCAATTCAGACACTAACACATTAACATAACATTATACACCTAAATTGATAACTAAAAATCACATTCTTAAATGGCTTAAATAAACAATTGCTAATAATAATAATGCTACAAGCTGGCAATACAACAATGGTGACCACATCTCCTCTGCACACGTCTGCTCACTGGAAAAGGACTTAAATAATGCCTGTATACTGAAGGCACGCCCTTCATCCACGTATTCATCCTGACATATGAGATGGTTGAATCAGATATGTTACGTCTATTGTCTGTGAGAACCAGGTAACCATAATCATTACCTGGGTCGTAACAATGCCCCACTTCCAGCTATAGTTTCCAGTCACACTGGGACATTGAAGTTACTGCCAACTTATTGTAATTTGCGGAAGTTCTTAGAGAATTCGGCATATACTGGCATGCAGGGATGCTCCAGGTATCCCAGAATTATCTCATCGTTTGCATACCAGCCTCCATACACACCACAGTCATACAAGATCACATACTTCCACCAGCCTCACATTTTGAGACACTAACTAAATTAGTCATATCTATTTGTCACAACAGGTGTTAATATCACACCAAACCTGTTTTCTGAAGAGACATCAAGAGGATATCTTCCACATAACTGATTAATCCTAGCGTATAAGACTTTAATGTGGAGTCCATATCTAGTCGAGCACAAGACGAAGTTAAAAAAAAAGTTCAGATGTATGCCACGAGACTAGACCCAGAATAGAGGTGTATGAGTTACGAGGAAAGTATACAGGAATTAAACCTCGTTGGTGGAAGACTAGAGATTTTGGAGACATAAGAGTACCATACAAAAATTCTCTGGAGAACAGCCCACTTCCGAGTATTCAAAAGATGCTAAATATCATTTAGGATGCCAACTTTAGAACAAAAGCACACAAGGGGAGCGATATAAATGATATATGGTTCACCAAGGATTACATCTAGAGACAAATGACTCCGTGGGACATTAAGAAAGCAAAACGTACGATCGTCATGAAAATCAGACATTAAATAAGGAGGTGCACGAAGGTTCGTACACCAAGAAGCAGAACGCGTTCCATGAAATGCTCGAACTAAGAATAACCTAGAGTGGTACGGTACAATTAATGATTTCTCTTTATGCACGATACTTTGCGTGAAATTCAAGTTTGATAAGGTGAAGGCAACTCTTAACATTTCTTTTTGCACTTTGTTATTAATACGAGAGAAAATAAGGAGCATCAAACCGAAATCACAATAGCATGATGTACACAATGAGAAACGTTTGGGGCAATACGATGAGACCAAACTCTCCACACTACCTACACACTCACGATGATCTAAACGCATCACAACCAGAGGCCTATTAAACTCATGGCGTTTTGGAAGGCTCCAGTTCCAGCTGGTACCCACTAACCATGTTTTACAGGATACCCGCTCGATATCCTTACCATCCGCCCCCCGTCCGTGCATTTTGGGATTATACATTGATGGCTT
Source organism: Procambarus clarkii (assembly GCF_040958095.1). Classification (NCBI taxonomy): domain Eukaryota; kingdom Metazoa; phylum Arthropoda; class Malacostraca; order Decapoda; family Cambaridae; genus Procambarus; species Procambarus clarkii. The sequence goes on from NC_091176.1 coordinate 2,715,888, forward strand.
ATAGATTAAAATTGACACTGTACTAACGAGACATTGGGCGAATGTCTCGTTGGTACAGAATACTACAAATTAATACTACAAATACGAGAACAATAAACATGAAACTAATAATTATGTACGTTTCATACAGAATTATTTTACTGGAATTCTAGAATTCTGAATTCTTTTCTAGAATTCTGGATTATGCTAATTGTATTTTGAGCAACACGCTCACGTCCTTCCAGCAAGTGTGACCAACTACGAGCAGCTACAACACCTCTCGTGACACGCTACAGTAAAGGTTTGCAGCATCGACCACACAGGCATTTACGCTCCCCCCCCCTCCCTCCTTCCTAAGGAGGGCGGTCCTGGCCAGCAGCCTGTGATGGGTTGAAATGACGTAGAGGGCAGTAAGAAAGTACGCAAATGACCAGGAGGATCTACGTAGAAGGCCACTAAGAATGACGAAGTTGATCTGGAGAACAATGAAATAAAGTAATTGTGAGGAAGTAGGGGTAATCCGCACGTACGAGTATTTGGGGACTAGGGTAAGAGAAAGTAACATTGTTTATTGCAGTAAAACCCCACTTAGCATTTTGTTATGTATCGATAGCCAGGGAGAAGTTTATTTTTTATATACGAGGACACACTGCATGGGGAAGGCTGAAGGGCGCTTTCTACAGCAACTGCGAAGCACAGCTACAGGGAACCCCCATGACGAGTGACTGAAATTGCTTCAGTTTTACGATATGCTAGACGCGTTTCGCTATGCCCCAGTAAGGGCTAGCAAGATGTAACAAGAGACAAAAATAACGTATTGTTGAAACAACGAGACAAGGAGAATTCACATTTAATTGATTTAAACGAGTCAAGAGATGGCTCAGAACTGATTGTTTAATTACAATTGGCAGCCAAGGAGAAAAAACAGCAGCTAACAGCCAGACAAAAGAAGAAAACTAAGAAAGTTTGGTCTGATAATAACGACGATGCAAATTGTTGTCACCTCTACGGATAAGGAGGGCGCCAAGTTCCACGAGAAATATTAAAAAAAACTTCGTAAATGGTTCGATTTATGGAAAAAAGGTTAAAGGCCTGCGATGTATCGTAAAGAGGACCGAGACAAAGACAAATAAGAAAGCCAAAGACAAGAAAACGAAAAGCACAGAAAGTCAGGAACATGAAAATAGAAAGGTCAGAAGACCATTTGATTCGTGCGACGCAACTCCTACATATTCAGATGCAGATGAAGTCACAGTAACGTGGCTGAAAAATGTCCTACATATTACCCAACTCACTTGTGTGTCTACGCTTGCAACAATCCCGCGATCTAATGTCAATTATATTCGGTAATCTGTCCAAAAATATACAGGCCTTTTTCCAAACCAACATTTACCAATGTATTTTCTGATTCTAAATTTAGCCAAATTGTATCCAGTTATATTTTGTGTCGATATATTTATAACTAACATCCACTTGATTGTGAAAATCATTGACTCGAACCTGGATTATTCCAATCATTCTAGATTGGAGTAGACCCAGTTTACTCCAATCGTTCTACCACATGTCTTACGGCATAACGTGGCAGAACGGGTCGAGTTATTTAACCTGTGATCCGCCCAAATCCACTACAATATATAAAGATATCATAATTTCCTTGTCTCTATTATTCCCTCTCGTCCACTTGTTTACTCCAATCATGTCACTCTCTACTCTTCACCTTTCTAGATAATTTGTCTGTTAATCCCTCTCCACAAGGGAGATTTCAATTTCCTGGTATTTGCTTCGTCATCATTCTCTGTAAACATTCAAGGAAATACACGTCCATTCTATAGTAAGGCGACGAAAACTGAACTGTACGACTCAAAGGGGAGCATGATAAGAGCAAGTTAAAGCTGAATAATAAAATTTTGTCTCACTATAATTAACACTTGAAGACATGGATCATTGTTCTATTTGCTTTGCTTGACAAATTTCTTCACTATTTCTGTAGTGTATGATCCCTACTAACGTTTTCTTCCTGTCTTTGTATTTTCGCATTCAGTTTTGACAATTTGAACAACGTGTGACAGCTTACCAATACCTAGACTCAGAACTATCCATTTGCAAGCATTAAGCTGTATTGTCAAATGTTTCATCACTCAAGATTAACGAAATATTTGTCTAGTCATAATAAACTCCAATACCCCTAGGCATACATTAAATTTCAACTTCTTGAATCACACAATCACTTGAATCACACAATCATGCCATCACACAATCTCTATTGTGAGAGACAGGCAGTCTTGTATCGGCATCCCTGTGTAATGCTGAAAGCTTTTCTGTCCGTTTTATTGGACAAAATTTAAGCATGTCTGGCTCGGAGCCGGGCCCCAGGCCGGGCTCGGGGAGGAGAAGAACTCCCAAAACTCTCTCCAGATATGCTCCAGGTGTCGAGTGTTCCGAATTCTCCACAGTGGTACTTGTCAAGGCACTTTGTAAAATGAAAACGATATTTCTGAGACTCAAGACCCAAGAACTAATGAAAAATAGTACTATATGTGACACGTACCTTGAGTGGGAATTTACAAAGGGATTAGCACACATTTACATACAAGACGAATATAACATCCTGAACCGTATTCATTTATTACAAAAATTATATCTTAGAGACTAGGATAAAGATTATCTTGAGGTTATCTTGAGATGATTTTGGGGCTTTTTAGTGTCCCCGCGGCCCGGTCCTCGACCAGGCCTCCACCCCCAGGAAGCAGCCCGTGACAGCTGACTAACACCCCAGGTACCTATTTTACTGCTAGGTAACAGGGGCATAGGGTGAAAGAAACTCTGCCCATTGTTTCTCGCCGGCGCCTGGGATCGACCCTAGGACCACAGGATCACAAGTCCAGCGTGCTGTCCGCTCGGCCGACCGGCTCCCTGGGATAGAATTAGAAGATATAAAATTAACCATTTAAAAAAATCAAAATTTCGTTACATAGAAAATTGTGGATATTTTTACTTCAGTTAAAGGCAAACTGTCGGAATGATTTCCGTTGTAGCTAGTAACATTCTTCCTCCCATCTCTCATTACCTTAATTACAAACTCATTAGCACTAATCCTTTCCCTAATTACAGGTAACATTCTTTCCATCCTATTGGAGGAAGCTGCACGAGGTGTAGTCACCAAATATGAGCAAGCATGAAGTGAATAGCCAATTAATTTACGGGCTATTCATGTCCGTGCTACCTCTTGGGTGGCTTAATCTTTAAGAGTCATCATCAGAATAGCCAATTAGAACTTTTTGTTCCCAGTAGCTGAATCTTAAACAACAATAGCCAACAAAGTTACAGCTCCGCTCCTGTGCCAGATAAGTCTACTACGGGCTCACCATAGCCCGTGCTACTTGGAACTTTTCGTTCCTAGAAGCTGAATCTTAAACAACAACGATGAATAGCCAACAGTACTATTTCCAGAGTGAGTCATAACTTCAGTACAGACGCTTTGGATTTACCACACTGCTTCAACCTCAAGAATGTAGCACTCTGTGTGTACAGTTCTAATCGACCCCAAGACACTACAGCTTCGACACAGAGCAGACAGCAGACTACGACCGCATCGAGTTACAATGCTCTCTCTCCCCATCGAGTTTAGACACTCACGATTCCCCATGGAGCCGCCAAGCTCTCCCGCATAGAGCTCCGCGACTCCGGCCTCACTCGACTCTCTGCTCTGCTCCAAGCTCTGTCTCAATGTCTACGACACTGCCAACAACCGACTACTGTAATCAAGACTACTAAATAAATATGAAACCCACTAAACACTGTAATCTACCCAACAATGTAACATAACCGTACGTTACACCGCCTAGGAAGGATGCAACCGGTAAGAGTTGCCTAATTCCTGGGTACCTATTTACTGCTAGGTCGAACAACATGCAAAAAAGAAACGCGCCCAACCGTTTCTGTAACGCATTTGTATTAATACAAATAATGGGTTTGTTCCCATTACCAGTCATAATATTACTCATATTGCCAGCGATATATATAATATTCTCGCTAAGGGATAAACCCTTATTCTGGTTTCCACATCTTTACCACAATGAGACCCATTCATAAACATATCTTTTTAGAGGACGGGGGAGGGGTGAAAATGGGTTTCCATCAAGCTGATCAATGCTGTAACTTGCGTGACTAAAGTAATTTCGGGGCTCATTTCCCGAGCTCATTGTGAGCCTTTGTAACCTGTTCCACTATCACTCATAGGAAAATGTATAATAAATTCACTAAAAAAACTAATTCACCGCTATATGACCAAGCCACACCATCGGTCAGAGCAAGATGGCTAAACTCTAGAAAATGCGTCCAATTAAAATAAGAATTATAACGCCGAGCACATCATGGGTATTATCCTCTATTATATCCAGCATTATTCAGCAGCAATAAACTCTTACCAAAGTATCAAAACCGCCTACTTAACCCGTGTCTGTACTTCGTATCCCTATGCTTACTGCATTTTTTCTGAATTCCCCATCCTACTTTCTCCTGAATGTTTTGCTTACCAGTTCTATGGTCATCCAAGACAAGTCGACCGAGACTGGAGTACCACACAACCAAGATGTAGTTACTTACCTTTTGAGAAGATAGGTCGGCAGTAAGACGTTTAATGTCTTTTCCTGGCAATCACACAAACCATTAATCGAGAAAACCAGACAAGCAGCCATATAAACAGGAAGGCAGGTAAGTAAATTTGAAAACAAGAGGCAGGGAAGTAATACAAGCTAATAAGTACACGCAAGGCAGGCCGGCAGGCAGGCAGAGGCAGGCAGAGGCAGTCAGGCAGGCAATGATAAGGTAAGGGGCCAAGGGGAGGAGTCCCGTAATAAGAATGATGGAGTTATGTCCCCGGAGAGAGACGGCGTACCCTACCTACCCGATAGCTAAAAATAGCTTCAACGATCATGCGGTGGTTATAGGAGCGGAGGACCCGGAGGTTGATAATGGAGATAGATGGGTCACTTGCCTCGTCACTGTCTACCTGTTTCTTTTGCTCTTCTTGTGGAGCTGTGCTGTCTGGAGCTGGGTCGTTGTGCGAGGCTGTTGCGTCGACTGCATTTGTCAGTGTTTTTGTCCGTCTTGTTAATTCCGTTCTGCTGAATGTTTCAACTCATCTGCCTGTTGTTGGTACCACGTTCAGCTGTAGTTTTTTGGTTATCCCTACTGCGTTCTTGTTTTAATGGCAGATTACAGTGGCGTGAATTACCGACGACTAACTTGCCAATCTAATGAACCTATTCGTATGTCCGTCTCTTGAGCTCCTTCATCTTGCGCTAGCAGTGTGTCCTATCAGGCACCGTCTCAAGACATTTTTTAGAAAGCCTCAGTATCTGACCTTTGTGTGTGTACTCACCTAGTTGTGCTTGCGGGGGTTGAGCTCTGGCTCTTTGGTCTCGCCTCTCAACTGTCAATCAACAGGTGTACAGGTTCCTGAGCCTACTGGGCTCTATCATATCTACACTTGAAACTGTGTATGGAGTCAGCCTCCACCACATTACTTCCTAATGCATTCCATTTGTCAACCACTCTGACACTAAAAAAGTTCTTTCTAATATCTCTGTGGCTCATTTGGGCACTCAGTTTCCACCTGTGTACCCTTGTGCGTGTGCCCCTTGTGTTAAATAGTCTGTCTTTATCTACCCTGTCGATTCCCTTGAGAATCTTTAATGTGGTAATGTGTATGTGTACTCACCTAGTTGTGTTTCCGGGGGTTGAGCTCTGGCTCTTTGGTCCCGCCTCTCAACCGTCAATCAACAGGTGTACAGATTCCTGAGCCTATTGGGCTCTATCATATCTACGCTTGAAAAACACGTGTGTGTGTGTGTGTGTGTGTGTGTGTGTGTGTGTGTGTGTGTGGCGTGAACCTAGATGTGTTTGCAGTTCTTTGTCCGTCCTTTGCACAGTAACTTGTTCCTCACTTGTCCTACAATATTTTACATTTAAAATTGTGTACAAATTGTGTAAAATTGTGTTGTGACTTCAACATCTCCATCGAAAACCATTCCAAATAACACTAAAGTTCTTTTCGCCATACACGACAACTACATTTCTAATGTAAAAGATTTTCAGGTGATAGGGCAGACTATTTCCTCACCTCACTTTCTGCAATGTAACACTTGGGGCTCTCCTTTTCCTAAAGTTTTTTTTTCTACTGCCAAGAACCTACACCTCCTTGCATGCTTTGACTTAAGTGACTTGTAATTACTGCACTGCACTTACAGCTATTAACCAAACACGGCTCAATAACACTAATCCAGACGAAAGTGGAAACGCAAATGACAAAAATGACCATTAATAAATTACTAGGATAAAAAAGTATACAAACTGAAAAGCTAAAACCGAGATAATTAGAGAGGAAGGAATGTTAACAGGAGAGAACAAACAGCTGGTAGAGATAAGGATGAGAAACCCCTGAAAGCAGTCCAGGATTAAAAATACCGAGTTAAAAGTTTCCAGAATGTGAGAGAGATAAGATAATAAAAAACAGAGAGGAAGTTCTATGAAGACAACAACTTTAGCGTTTTGTCCAGGCCTCGGGCGGTGGCCCGAGGCCTGGACAAAACTTTTGTTTTGGTTCTTTTAAAAGCACAGAATCACCTTCTGTGGTTGAGTGTTCAATAAACCCTTGAACTATATGTTTAACACTTCTCTAACCCTGTCCATGGAGGACAGAAGAAAATGTATATATGCTGGTTAGCATTGTAAATGTGTGGCCACGTCTGTGGTAGAAAATAATAATAAAAAAAAAAACAGGCCCCGGGAAGCGGGCCGTGCACCCCCTCCCCCCCAGGCCCCGGGAAGCGGACCGTGCACCCCCCCAGGCCCCTGGAAGCGGGCCGTGCACCCCCCCCCCAGGCCCCTGGAAGCGGGCCGTGCACCCCCCCAGGCCCCGGGAAGCGGGCCGTGCGGGCCCCTATTCACAATGTATAAATATTAGTGTATTCAGTTAATATGTAAAACGTATGTTCGCATGACACGTTTGCATTATGGACATAACTGCTTTGTTACAGTGACTGAGTCCGGGAGGGTGTGCGCGCGTTATATGGCCAAGGGGGTGGGGGGGGGGGTGAAGGCGAGATAAGGAGGGTGTGTGTATGTTTGAGAAGACAAAAGAAAAGCCAAACAAAAGAAGCGTGTTTGGGGGAAGACGAGGTTGTGTGCTTCGGAGGGGGGGAAAGGGGAAGACAACATTTACCAAGAATAGTGAGCGGGATATGACAAATTGTGTCCAGTTCATTCTAGTTAATTGAAGGAACTTTCATTGCTGGGCATGTTAAAGCATTATCAGAAATAGATACCCCAGGATATATATATCGTAATCGTTGCCCCCTAAGTCAACAACAATTATATTAGTCAGCTACTCTGAGTTTGCCACTAATGAGACGACGTTCACGAGTGCTGCAATGTCAAGGTCCCAAACCTACACATTAAAATAACAACGTACTGGAGTGAACGATATTGAAGAAAATGCAAAATAGAACCACCAGAACTGCTGGTGCCATAGGCACAAGCAGAGAACTTTGTATAAACATCATAGGTCTGCAGTTGTTCAACACCCACCCAGTGAGTGCAAGAAATATTGCCGGAACAACCGTGGACATCTTTAAGAGAAAACTAGATAATTTTCTCCAAGAAGTGCCGGACCAACCGGGCTATGGTGGATATGTGAGCCTGCGGGCCGCTCCAAGCAACAGCCTGGTGGACCAAGCTCTCAATTGAAGCCTGGCCTCGGGTCGGGCTTGGGGAGTAGAACTCCCAGAACCCCATCAAGCAGGTAATGTGTAGGCGACACACTTCGACAGTTTAGCCGTGGTAGTTCAGGTCAGTTCTTCTGAGATTATTACCGAAGTATTAACCGTTTCAATAGGCAACTCATTAAAACCCTTTCGTAATAATCTGAAGATCCCACGTGCCTTTGGCAGTAATACTGGCAGGTACATCAAATGAAAGCGACTTAATTAAACTCTAGCTGGAACGTCAGAGCGACTTGAGACAACAACCCATACCAGCAACAAGAGGGGGGAAGCGGGTCGCTTAAAGCGAGGGTCAGGCCAAGTCATCAGTTGCCGCTGTTCGGGTTTTACAGAGAAATCGCCGTTAGGTCAGGACAGCCGGCCTGCAGGCGTGTCAGTGTTCTCCCCGTGAACTTGTTAGTGTTAGCCTGCCCGATTTGCTCAAGTGGTAGAGGGAAATTTGTTTCCAGGGAGGAGAGTGTAAAATGAACATGTTCGGCAAATAGCATAACCCTCATCTGATAACAACGGAACGAGTAATTTTATCAAAACGCGGCGGCAACCCGGGAAGACTCCGTAGCACAACAAAGGAACAAGAGTGCTTGTATGTCAAACCCTAAATCTTAACGAGCATCATTAAGTGGTACACATAATCAGTAACTGCTACCCCAAAATTAATAATACAACGATCAACGTCGTAGTATTCTGCAGCTAGTTACAATAGGTAACTAGTTCCACCTAAAAATAAAAAACAAAACTAAATGGCCTACCTGGTAGAAGAACGTTTAATAGTTCACACAAAAAATGCGTCACTTTCCCCGGCCACCCACCGCCGCCCGGGGCGGGCTGGCGACTGACTGGGAGGAGACAATGCCCCCTCACTTGAAGTTATTTTAGATTCAGCAACTCAGAACAAAAAGTTCCAAGTAGCACGGGTTATGGTGAGCCCGTAGTGGACTCACCTGGCACAGCAGCGGCAAGTAGCACGGGCTATGATGAGCCCGTAGTGGACTCACCTGGCACAGGAGCGGGGTTGTGATACCACTTTGGGTTTGGCGTTGGCGAATAAAGACCCGTCTACCACGGGCGAGTTAATAAGGCCATAACAATAGCGTACTGACCAGCCACCAAATATACTTTACTACAGATCATAGTCTAGGATTAAAGTAAACTGTGTACATACACCGAGACATGGTAACATCCATCATTTATTTTGGCAGATCTAAAAAAAAAGCGTCAAATGTGATGATAACGAGGTCGCTAACAATTGATACTGTAAACTTACTTGATTTATGTTAACATATAATATGTTAAATATAGTATTTAAGTGTGTTAACATATTTAACATATAGGCAAGAATGGATACCGGTTCGTTGGGTAAATAATCATAAAAATTTTAGTATATAAAAAATAAACTTAAGAACTATCCAGTCCGCCCCAACTACCATACCGGTTCTTTAACTGAAGGCTGACAAGGCCTCGCGCCGCCCGCCGCCGTGGACAGAGGCGCCACCATCGTACACAAGTTAATGTTGACGGCCGTGACTGCAGCTCATACTGCAACTGCAACTTTCATGTAGTTATCCTGAGCAGTGCGGGTATGATGACATATATTCCATGTAATTGTCTTTTATTACCTATTTATTTTAAAAGAGTCATTGTTGCAGGTGACTAAATATCGGTTGCCAAACCTGTTGGCAAAAATAATGCAATAGTGTGTGTGATATTTTGGGTGATCCGAACGTTGAAATTGCTATTCATGCAATCTGAATCTCTCGCTGGTTGCCACTTGTCCACCATTTGTTTGCTTGTTTTTCTTGAGGGAGAGAGCTACAGAGAAGTGCGAGGTGTGCATTTTGTGAACTAGTAAAATACATAAAACAGCCATATCTCTATATTGAAGTCTGAATACAAGGCAGCGGATCAGCAGGTGGATAAAGTTCTCGTCATAATAGACGGGTGGTCGTCTTATTTTGTCGAACATCTTTACAGCAGAGCTCTACTGCTGATCTAATTCATGATATAATGTATTACAATCACCCCGTAGCATTCCCACGTTGCACAACCCTACACAAATGTCCTAGTTCATTTATTTAAAACATTTTCACATGTTTAGTAGACTTTTCCATCATTCTTATGTATCTATCGACGACCAAGTCAGGTTAATTATGTCTACTCTAAATGCTAACGTGGTGAGGAAACTTTAAAGTTTGTTCTGCGTTAGTAACTTTCCATCCTCGTCCCAAAAGACATCGACGGTTGTAAAAGTTTCATCAGTATAATGTGTTCTCTTATGTCTCTTGAAAAGCTGAACGTGAACAACTCTTAGGAGTGTGATATAGTGTTAAGGCCTCACCTCCTTTTTTTCTTTCTATTGATAAAGCACAATAAATACACTAAAAACAGTCTGACAAAAAAAAAAAAAAAACGGTACAAGCAGTGAACCGTGGAAAACTAAGGCAAAAACATGAGGACAATCAAAGAAAGGAAACACAAAACTGAAATACAAACAAGCACAAAGAGATGGAAACACTGAAATAACACAGGAAATACAAAGACACACAAAGTATATATATATACTCAGAACTAGCCCGCGGCAAAGAAGCACGGGGAAAAGAACACTATACAGCATGAGGGATAAATCCAGCCAGAAGGGCCACATGGAAAGGGCAAAAAAGACAATACAGACAGTAATGCATAACCGGAACACGCAGGGACCGGGAAGAACATAATGAAATAACACCCACACATACAAACAAGAACAAGAACACACACCAGAATGCACAGGAACCGGGAAACAATGCAGCAAAAACAACCCAAACACACATGGAAAAAATAAACACCGGAACACGCAGGAACCGGCAAAGAAACACAAAACACACAAACACAGACACCAGAAAGCACACACACACACACCCAACAGCTCTAGAAACAACACAAGAAACGTAACATAAAACACATACAGGAAACAAACCAGTACAAACAAAACACAAACACAAAAATATACAAAACATACATATAACAGACAAGGCAACAGATACAAAATACAGGGAGTACACAAATCAATCAGAAGTACTATGCATATTTATCCGGGAACTCCTGTGCCGGAAAGTAAGTAAGTAATTATCAAAAGAAGGCACCAAACCGGGAAGGCTATGTAGCACCATCAAATACGCAAAATAATCAGAGGGCGCTAAATATCACCAAGGATGCCAATACGAGAACAAAAACGCATAAGGCGAACGATATCAAAAGTATCCGAGTCACCAAGAATTCTATCGAGGGACAGGTGACCGCGAGGGGCGGTCGGAAAGCAAGACACACGCTCGTCCTGGAAGTCAGGACATTCAAGAAGGACATGCACGACCGTAAGAGGGACAATGCAACTAGGACAATAAGGAGCAGGGCGGCGCTCCATCAAGTGACCATGGGTTAAGCGAGTATGGCCAATACGCAACCTCGCCAGAGCTGTTTCCCACCGCCGGTTAAGGTGGAAGGAGGACGGCCACGAGGAAACACAACATTTAAGAGTACGTAGCTTGTTACCAGTAACAGACAACCAAGAAGCCTGCCAACGGGTAAGGACTGAGGAATGGATAACTGGGTAAAAGTCGGAATACGGAATGCCTTTACGAGAGATGGGACAAGAGCGGACAGCTTCCTTAGCGGCAGCATCCGCACGCTCATTTAAAGACACACCAATATGGCTGGGAACCCAACAAAACTCAACCGACTTAAATTTACTGTGAACGAGAAACAGCCAATGCTGGATCTCGACAACTACTGGATGAACCGGATTAAAGGACCCGAGAGCCATGAGGGCACTACGAGAGTCAACAACAACCACAAAGGAAGACTGACAACGAGAAAGCAGGAGACGAAGAGCATAGAGAATAGCATAAAGTTCTGCTGTAAAGATGCTAGTCTCCGGAGGCAAGCGACACATATAAGTGCGATCAGGAAAAACAACAGAGTAGCCAACACCGTCCGCTGACTTAGACCCATCGGTGAAGACAGAAACGGAGCGGGAGTGAGAAGAAAAGTGCTCGAGGAAAAGGCGTTTTAGAACCGTAGGAGGGGTAAAAGCTTTAGTGATACGGGTCAAGGAAGTACAAAACCGCGGAAGAGGGACCCTCCACGGGGGCAAAGAAGGAACAACACGAGGAGAAACATCAGAAATACGAACGGAGAGAGAATCCTGTAGGCGAGATAACCGGACAGAAAGAGGGAGGTGGTGAAGAGGAACAGGAACCGCAGGAGGGGTAAAAGTTAAAGCACGACAGAGGCGAGAGGAAGGATGTTGCAAGGACCGCGCAAGATAGCGAAGACAGTAGCGATCACGGCGGTCCTGGAGAGACAGGAAGCCAGTGTCAACATACAAGCTAAGGATGGGAGTCGAACGAAAGGCACCAGAACTGAGGCGCAACCCAGTATGGTGCAAAGCATCAAGACGGCGAAGAGTAGAAGGAGAAGCAGACGAGTAAGCAGGGCAACCATAATCGAGCTTAGACAGGACGAGAGAGGAATGTAAAGCAAGGAGAGTGCGCCTATCTGCCCCCCAAGAAGTATGAGACAAGACCCGAAGGAGGGTAAGGGCCTTAGAGCACTCAACACGGAGGTAAGAGATATGGGGAGACCAAGACAAACGAGTGTCAAGGAATAACCCCAAAAGCTTCGCGGAATCTTTGTATTCAAGGGGATGACCATAAAGTGACAAAGAGGGACGAAGAACAACCCGTTTCCGCGTAAAAGTCATGGCACAAGTCTTAGAAGTAGAGAACTTGAAGCCATGACCTGTGGCCCAAGACGACACGGCATCAATTGCAAGTTGAAGCCGGCGTTGAAGGAGAGGCGAATCATCACCCTGACAACAAAGGGTAAGATCATCGACATAGAGAGCGGAGAAGACACCAGAAGGAAGAGAGGAAAGAAGACCATTGAGGGCAACCAGAAAAAGAGTAGTGCTCAGAACACTACCCTGGGGCACACCTTCGTATTGCTGAAAAGAGGGAGAGAGAGCGGTACCAAGGCGCACCCGAAAGGAACGACGAGAGAGGAAGCTGCGGAGAAAGAGAGGGAGATGACCACGAAGGCCAAAAGAATGAAGTTGAGATAGGATATGATAACGCCAAGTGGTGTCGTAAGCCTTTTCTAGGTCAAAAAGGACGGCAACAACGGAGGTCTTCGCAGCAAAAGCAGTACGAATATAGACCTCCAAGTTCACCAGGACATCTGTCGTGCTGCGGCACTTGCGGAAACCAAATTGAGAAGGGGAGAGGAGGTGATGGTGTTCCAGGAACCACATCAGACGAACGTTGACCATACGTTCAAAGAGTTTGCAGACACAACTTGTGAGAGCAATAGGGCGAAAGTCCTTAGGGGAAGTACCCAGAGACCCCGGTTTGCGAACAGGGAGGACAACGGCATCGAGCCAGTCCTCAGGGACTGACGACGACTCCCAGATCCGATTATACAGACTCAGTAAATACTGAGACGTGCTCGGAGGGAGATGGCGAAGCATCTCATAATGAATACCATCGGAGCCCGCCGCCGTAGAACCGCAGAGGGCCAGGGCAGAACGAAGTTCAGAGAGAGAGAAGGGATCATTATAGGGAAGCTGAAGATGAGTGCAGAAATCTAAAGGACGAGACTCAAGGACAGGTTTACGAAGAAGGAAAGATTGGGGAAGATGAAGACCAGAGCTAACAGAAGAAAAGTGGGAACCCAGTTCGGAAGCGACCTGCAACGGGTCCGCCACAAGAGTATCATGGAGGTGAAGGACCGGTGAAACATCGGGAACGAACTTACCCGCTATCTTGCGGATACGCTTCCAGATCTGGGCCAGAGGGGTTTCGGACGTAATTGTTGAGACATAAGATGCCCAACATTCACGTTTAGCCATACGGATGGCCCTACGGGCCACCACACTCGCTTTCCGAAAGAAAAGAAAAGAATCGGTCGTCTGCCTACGGCGGTGCTTCTTCCAGGCTGCACGCTTACAGCGGACAGCCCGAGCACAGTCCGCATTCCACCAGGGAACGCACTTCCGTGGACCCCGAGAGGAAGAGCGAGGGATAGAGCGGAGGGCAGCGTCGAAGACAGTGTCATGAAAAAGGAGGAGAGCGCGAGAGAGGGGCAGAAGGGAGAGTTCAGAGAGAGTAGCACTGAGGGAAAATAGGGTCCAGTCCGCCTTAGCAAACTGCCACCTAGGGAAAGAGAGGGAAGGGCGAAAAGAGAAAAAGGAAACAAGGATGGGGAAATGATCACTTCCATGGAGGTCATCAAGAACCTGCCACGTGAAATCTAAGTAAAGAGAAGAAGAGCAGAGAGAAAGATCAAGACAAGAAAGGGTGCGAGTTCGAGAGTCCAAATGAGTGGGCTCACCAGAATTCAGAAGAGACAGGGAAGAAGAGAGGAGAAACGGCTCAAGGAGGCGACCCCGGGTATTCGTCAGAACGTCACCCCAAAGAGAATGACGACAATTGAAGTCACCCAGCAGGAGCACAGGCTCCGGCAAGGAGTCTAGGAGGTGTTTCAAATCAGGAAGAGAGAGCGGGACACTCGGGGGGAGATAAATGGAACAAACTGTGTACCATTTCCCCACAAAGATACGAGCAGCAGAACAATGGAGAGGCGAAGGAAAAAGTAAAGGAACAAAGGGAACATCAGCCCGAATCAAGAGAGCAGAAGAATTAGAAGCCCCAGCAATGGCTGGGGGGGGGGGGAGAGAAAGGAATAGCCACGAAAACGACCAGGACGAGCACCAAGCATTGGCTCCTGGAGACAGACACAAAGGGGCGAAAACCGCGAAACCAGAAGTTGGAGTTCGAGGAAATTGGCGTAATAACCTCGAACGTTCCATTGAAGAATGGACAACGACGAGAAGAGAAAGGACAAAAACAGAGAACAAGGAAGAAACAAAGGCGAAAGACCAACAGAGCACGTTAAAGAATATCAGGGTCAGCAAAGTCAGGGTTAGGGGGCATGGGTAAACTGAGCAAAGACGGAGGGAAGGAAACGGGAGAACAGATCAGAGGTGGGCGGGCAGGGTCCGGAGGAGGAGGAGGAGGAGGAGGAGGAGACAACGGAGAGGAGCAGTCAAGGACAGCAGCAGGAAGAGGGGGAGTAGAAAGAGGGGAGCGCACCCCAGCAAGAGCAGCAACCGAAAGGGAAGCAGGGGCCAAAGAAACCTCCATAGCAAGAACAGGGGGCGCAAGCACTGAAACGGGAGGGGAAGGAGCAACAGAGCCAGAAGGAGGAGCTGAGGAAGAAAGCGAAGCCTTCTTACCCGCCGGGGAAGAGGAAGGAGAGGAGCCAGGCTTACGCTTCTGACTTAAAGAGACCGGTGTCCCAGCAACCACGTACCGGGCAACGGATTCCAGTGTCTCAACAGGAGAAGCCGAACGAGAGCACACACGACGGCCGTTAGGAGAGCGATGGACATCCGCCCGCACCGACAGGCGGTGGGGAGAGCCGATAGATGGAGGAAGAGGATGGGAAGGAGGATCGGAGGGGGACGAGGAAGAAGACACAGAAGACACGACAGACCGGGTAGAAGGAAGGGGAACCCCAGACAGAGGACCAGGAGGAGGATCCTTCGGGAGAGAACCCAAAGGGACAGAGGAGGGGGCAGTGGGCGCATCAGGGTCCAAGGCCCGGAAACGGTTGTGAGTCCGAGGAAGGCGGGAAGGACGAGGAGAGGAAGAGCGCAACACGCGAGCATAAGAGATATTAGCATAAGGCGGGAGCCGGCGAACCTGGCGCCTCGCCTCAGGAAAAGATAAACGCTCCCGGTGCTTCAAGTTGAGGACGGCTGCCTCAAGCTTGTAATGGACACACGCACGGGAGAAGGTAGGATGGGCCTCACCGCAGTTGAGGCAACGAGCCTGGGGAGAAGCGCACTCCGACTTAGAGTGACCGTCGCCACCACACAAAGGACAGAGAGAGACAGTCCCGGAGCAGCGGAGGGCACCATGCCCAAACCTCCAGCACTTGTTGCAGAGCCGAGGAGAAGGAATGTACTCCTGGACAGAGCACCTGGCACCAGCAAGAATGACAGAGGGTGGAAGGGTCCTACCATCAAAGGTAATCTTCACAACCCGGAGGGGTTGACGGCGACTACCACGAGGGGGACGAGTAAACGTGTCCACCTGGAGAATAGAATGGCCCTGGGCAGCGAGGATATGTCGAATATCGTCGTGGCAGTCGCGCAGGTCCCGAACACCGGTCGCAACATGGGGCGGGAGCAAAATAGTGCCAACACTGGCATTTAACTGAGCGTTCTTCGAGACCCGAACGGGGGTCTCGCCAAGGCAGGATAAGGCAGCCAAGCGGGAAGCAGCATCCTGAGAAGGAGCAGCAACGACACGTGTACCGAGACGAGTGGGGTTGAAAGTAATGGAGGCATCCACGGAATCAATGAGATGTCGATGGAGGGAGAAATCGTCAGGAGGCGCAGAATCAAGAGGGAGGAGATCAAAATATTTGGCCCATGAAGCGGGACCAAACAAGGCTTGATAGGTAGCAGAACTGGAAGGAATCGAGCGAGGGCGGCCGTGACGAGGACGGCGGTGAGAACCCCCAGAGAGAGAGGGGTTAAAAGGCGCAGTAGTTACAACTAGAGAAGGAGCCGCGCCAGGGGACGAGGTAGTCACCACTGGGGGCTTGGGGCTCGACCCAACCACAGAGGAGGGAGGGGAGCCAGAGGAAGGAGTCAGAGAGGCCAAAGGAGGAGCAAGGTCGGGGCCCAATGCAGCGGAGGCTACAGAGCCCGGTCTTCCAATACGGACCGACTCGGGGGCTTGGTCGCCCACCCCACGAGCCTGAGAAGGTAAACCAGAAGAAGCCGAAGCAGGGGTAATCATCTTGACGAAAGAAGAATTCACTCACGAATGTGCCCCCACACCCACCATGGAGCCACAATTAGAGGCAGGACACCCAACAAGAAGCTATCGCCGATCTTGTCGGGGCCTCCTAGCGGTGCGTCGCGAGTATACGCCCCACAAACGCCACCTTAAGAAACCGACAGTCCGTCGAGATCGGGTTCAGTGACGAAGTGGGGATTGACAATAAAAGGTTCCCCTCGCTCTCAACGTCGGGTACTGCAGTTCTACGGGTGCATGAGTATGCCTCCTCAAGCACCCGGGCGTCAAAATAGAAGAAGTCCAAGGGAAGAACCAGAACGAGCAAAAGGTCGGCAGGAAACGGCAAGCAGATAGGAGAAGAGGGGGGAGAAAAACGAAACAGAAGGAAAAGGAAAAGATGCCCAGCAGAATTGGAGAGGACGGCAGCAGGAGCACAAGGCTAGAAAAGGACAGAGGACTGTCCCAAGGAGCATCACACTCCGGCAGCCGCCCACTAAGCCCCCACACGGCGACAACGAGCTGAGCGGGGAGGGGGTCCTGTGCCGGAAAGCGCAAGCAGTAAGTCTCCCAAATCAGCAGGACGTCATCGGACACCTGTCGACCAGGAGACGCACAAGGCCGAGGCATCAAATTCGGTACCCCATAAACAAACGCCTTTACCCGAGGCACCCAAATAGTAGAAGAGCACCACAGGACCGGACGCACCCGGTCATCCCAAGAGAGTTCCAAATACTGCGACTCATGGAGCACGTCCCCGAGGGCCGTGATCACAGGGAAGGATTCCGCACTAGGGGGTCGTGCATTGGGATTCGTACTGGAATTCACACTGAGTTTCGCACTGGATTCTGCATTAGCCTTCTCACTGGGATTCTCACAGGGCTCCTTACTGGGGGGAACCTGCAGAGGACGCACCAGGGCCCCCGCCACCGGGCACAGGAGCATAGGTCCCCTGGCGCACGTCTTTCCTCAACACCATGACAAGGTCCCGATCATCACGAGCAACCTCCCACTGTGGGGAGCTAACAGCAGTAGGCGCAGGGGGCGACACAGGTGGTAGTACTGGAATTCACACTGAGTTTCGCACTGGATTCTGCATTAGCCTTCTCACTGGGATTCTCACAGGGCTCCTTACTGGGGGGAACCTGCAGAGGACGCACCAGGGCCCCCGCCACCGGGCACAGGAGCAGAGGTCCCCTGGCGCACGTCTTTCCTCAACACCATGACAAGGTCCCGATCATCACGAGCAACCTCCCACTGTGGGGAGCTAACAGCAGTAGGCGCAGGGGGCGACACAGGTGGTAGAACAGAGCCCCCACAGCACCGCCAACCACGGCAGGAGATGCCGGATCACCATACTCTTCCACTTCCACCCAAGTCAAACCACGAAAGGGAGATACACTTGGAACCTTCCTCGAGCGCTTGGAGACAGGCTGCCGGTCGTCTGAGCTATCAGCCCCATCATCCCGCATCACAGCAGAACTCTCCGACGGGTGTATCTTAAAAGCCCGGCCCCTGAGAACCGCAGCCTCCACAGCCAGGAGCACCGGACCACACACTGCAGGAGACAGCCCCTCGTGGACATCCAGAGTGACAGGAGACACCATATCCAGGGATGGAACAGGCAGGGGTGGCCAAGACGGGGCGGGCTGGGGCGTCAGGGGCAGGGACGGCGCAGGCGGGGAAGCCGGCTGGGGGGGGGGGGGGCCCGCCCCAACCCCCATGTCAACATCCACACCACCACCCACATCCGCACCCAGGCGAGCCGCAGGATCCAACACAGGGGCAGAAGTCGACAGGGAAACAACACACATTCCAGCACTTGGAGACATGTCCGGAGCCGACAGCGGGGGAAAAATTCCCCTCCCGGAAGAGGTTAACAGGGGTGACCCGGTGCTCCTCACACCCTGCAGCCTGGCGGCCCGGTAGGTCGCACCTGAAACATGTCCGAGGCTGGCCCGTGGGAAACACACATATAGGGAATCCCAACAGCATGATGGAGGACGGGATAGGATCCCTGAGACGCATAGCGAGAATGCAGGTCCCACACGGGACCCCTTTCCACCTCCCGGTAGGGACGGCGTTCATCCTCACATGAAGGACCCGCCCAAAACGGGCAAAGAACCGATGTAAAAGATTCTCAGGGAACTCAAAGCCCCATAAACCCCATAAACTGCCACATACGTCGTTGTACGACAACGATCGGAGAGGGTCACTGACCCACCATCTCCAGGAAGAGTGAAAGAGCGCCCATCAAAGCGCGCGACAAGATCCTGGTAAATCACTGAAGAGCCGAACTTGACAATCATCGCCCACCTTCCAGCAAGCAGCTGCACACCACACACAGACTCCACAGGAACACGTAGCATATCGAGTAATACCACCTCTACTGCGTGGTAGGAAGCATTCCCGGAAAACTCCAGGCCAAATGAGCCTTGCCTGGTGACAGGCGGCACAGATCCCACCATACTGCAGACCGTCACGGCCCCAGGGGCCCCTCAGGAGAAACACGGGACGCAAGCCATGTCAGCAGCTACACCCAGGTCCACACACCACACCGGGTTGACAACAACTGCAGGGGCTGGACGAAAACCGCCTCAGCTCCTCGTCGCATAGTATAAGTACTTGGGATTCACGGTGATGCACACACGGGAGACATCTCCCGTCACGCAGGGTGCAGTCGCACCTCCACAGATCTCCAGTATCATCTCTTGATACTGATAAATGGCTCAAAAGGGCCACCACTTACGGGCTATTCATGCCCGTGCCACCTTTTGGGTGGCTTAATCTTCATCAATCAATCGGTGATGCACACAGCACCGCTCCTGTGCCAGGTAAGTTCACTACGGCTCACCATAGCCCTTGCTACTTGGAACTTGTTCCGAGTAGCTGAATCTATAATAACAACAACAAACACTTTGATGGCAGTTACTCATGCCCGTGCCACCTCTTTGGTGGCTTATATCTTCATCAATCAATCTGTGATGACAGGGCACGGGAGACATCTCCCGTCATGCAGGGTGTAGTCGCACCTCCACAGATCTCCAGTATCATCTATTGATACTGGTGATGGATAACAGGGCCACCACTTACGGGCTTTTCATGCCCGTGCCACCTTTTGGGTGGCTTCAATTTCATCTTAACACGTTCACACGAAAGACATCTTCCGTCACGCAGGGTGCATTCGCACCTCCACAGATCTCCAGTATCAGCTCTCGATACTGGTAATGGCTCAAAAGGGCCACCACTTACGGGCTATTCATGCCCGTGCCACCTTTTGGATGGCTTATTCTTCATCTTCATTTGTGATGACAGAGAGAGACGGCACCTCTCCCGTGCCAGGCAAGTCCACTACGGGCTCACCATAGCCCGTGCTACTTACCCCGCTCCTGTGCCAGGTAGGTTACGGGCTCACCATAGCCCGTGCTACTTGCCCAACCCGTCCTCCTAAAAAGAACGTCACATTTGGCTCGTATGCGCGATATGGCTAAATTTGGACGTAATTTGAAATGAAATCGACTCACAAAAGTGACGTTCTG
This sequence comes from Procambarus clarkii, assembly GCF_040958095.1. Lineage (NCBI taxonomy): Eukaryota > Metazoa > Arthropoda > Malacostraca > Decapoda > Cambaridae > Procambarus > Procambarus clarkii. Next base: position 2,736,030 of record NC_091176.1, read on the forward strand.
TTCCGTTTTCTATTTGAGTCGTCCGGCTTACGCGCAGAGGTTATAAGAGGACACTTTACATTAACGTTTTGAAACTTTATGAGAATTTCCTGCTCACCTAACCTATCAGAGGACCCTTAACTTACTGTTGTTGAAAAAAAAATCCCACATTTATTTTAATTTTTTTTCAATTTCAAATTACGTCCAAATTCGGCCATACGGACAAACGGCCAAAAGCGACGTTGTTTTTAAGAGGACAGGTTGACTTGCCCCGCTCCTGTGCCAGGTAAGTTACGGGCTCACCATAGCCCGTGCTACTTGGAACCTGTTCCGAGTAGCTGAATCTATAACAACAACTCTGATGACAGAGAAGTCTCATAAGACTCTTACACAGTGGACAGTACTGTGTGAAGGCATTGCGTTGACGCAGGTGTGGAGCCGCGTGACAGGCGCAGCTGCAACTCCGTCACATTTTTTTCTCCCACTTTCTCACCCTCTCAAAGTTCCTCTACAGATATTAGTTATTTCGAGAGAAAAAGGTTGAACCTGGAATCGTCGAGCATCAGCAGAAGGGTTAAAAAAAAAAGTTTTACCGTCACTGGTAACTACACACAAACCACTAACAAGTATTGCAATAAATCTTTAGGTAAAATATTTATTCATTCATACGAGCTAATTGCTGGAATAATATGAATGTACAGTTTAAATTCTAACAGATGGCTCTTTAACTAGGGGAAAAAAGTACATGGCATCCGACCACCCTCCAGGTCTCAAGGTTCTATCCATAAATATTACTTGGCTCCACGAAAGTGTTGCTATATAAACAATGTGCAAAACCTGATGCAGTCTACCATCCCCCTGTATACAAAACTGTGGTTGGCCCTTTTGAAGACTTCAGAGATCCAGTCGTCTCATCTGGTCAAGTTCCTTTGGTACTCAAAGCATCTTAAACTTCTAAGATTTATGAACGTTAAGTGCATCAAAGATTCTGACCAAGGTTCTCAGAGCATCGTGGTCAGGCTACTCCTTCAGTAGACACTACGGGACCACAGGAGTCACTTTAACACAGGCACCGAAGCAGACCACACACCGCTGTATTTTGGCTGGATCAGCTTTTTATTGCAGCGGTCTGATAGCACAGCCCATCCTCCCGTTTAGATAGTACTGATGGTAACCACGTGGATGTAACGCCAAATATATTGACGTAATGGACGTAACGCCAAATATATTGACGTAATGGACGTAACGCCAAATCGGAAAAACCTTTATATGGTTGTTAATAAAACCTAACCATCCTAGGCCTAATACACGCAATTTGAGGCCTAATATAGTACATGTATATGCTGCACTAAGCCTAGGAATAGGCTTAGTACTATAGTGAATAGTAACAAATTCTACTATCTAATTGTGCATTACATCAGCATATGTACGATGGTCCACATAATTATAAAAAGTACTAAACATGAGGATGAATTTGTTAATATAACCTTACCCCCCCCATCCCTCACTCACACACTAGACATTCAGTCAATCACAACCCTAGTCACGTAACATCGACTGAAGGCGTCCTGTACTGATACAAGCACCTTAGTCGGTCGGTGTTTGACTGAAACGCTGTGCGTATTAGTGGCTTTAGGCATAGTATATACTACCTCTATCTATAAATCCAACATTATGTTTGTAACTCATCTTGTATTTATGAACTTTTTACCTGAATAAACATTTGATTTGATTTGATTCAATCCAGTGGTCACTATGGATCAAAGATGGTCACCCTTCTTCTAGCAAAATGGACCAGATCCTCAGTATACCCTAATCTTTCCTACAACGGGAATGAGACCCTCCTGTATGTTCAAAACCACAGTGACGGATAACTACTCTAGAGGTTTACAGACTCTTCCTGGCTGCTTTGACGAACGCTCAGGTCAGATCCACCTTGGCAGCCTCTGCCAGCTGGGAGAAAATCGTCCCAGCCACTACACCTCCACATGGAACTCATGCTCTGGTTGTTCCTGCTCCTCCACCATGCCTAGCATCCTGATTGGTTCATATCTCCATGACGTCACTTAACACCTCGGTTGGGATTGGCGGAAAACCTATATTTCTACCTCCATCTTCGTTAACGCCATCACTCGTGGCGGGAAACCTCAGTGGGACCTTCCTCTCCTTTCTTAAATGTACTCCTTCCCATTCACTGTATTCACTTCACCACACACACTTTTGTTTACCTTAATTTAGTTATTCCTTCCCACTACAAAATCATATACTTATAATGTACAGTATATATAATCAAACATGCCAAACATATCAAGGTGTGACGTCTACTTTACGTGTCTACCCAGACTGGCGAATAGCAAGAACCCCGCACCTCGTTACATCACTTATATTGCATATGCGCATTAGTCGGTCTAACATTTGAACTCTTTCGTTAAGGTGGATTTTGAGGACGTGTGGAGGGTGAAGCCCAAGAACAGCGACCTTTAGTAATGTCGTAAGCACTGAGATGCATGATAAATAGTCCAGGGGGGGAAAACGGACGCTTATTTTCTAATCGACGCCATCTATTATCCTGTAGAAGAGTTTAATCACGAGATATACAGTTAGACGCCTCCAGAGGGCATCGATTTTCCTAATACGGTGTTGTTGATGATGCTTAAGGTGGAAGCCATTGCGATTGGTTTGGTTTGTGTGCTTGTGAGGATATATACATATCTGTATGCATTGTTACAGTGAGAGGGTTCCTTATTAATTATTTTGTCTGGCGGCTCCTTAATTATATTTCAACACGAGAGATTTATGAATTATTATTGTTATTGCTACGTATTCAAGCGATGAGTCACAATAACGTGGCTAAAGTATGTTGACCTAGTGTGTGGTCTGGTCAACTTGCTACGTATTGCTCACAACAGGGACAGTCTTCCCAACCATGTTCACATTTTGTTACTTAAAGAGCTTCACACGATGGAATATATACACAGATAGATTCCATTCACCTGGGCTGTAGGAATCTCGAACTGTGGACCCCGCGCGTGTGAAGCCCAAGCTCTATCGACTGGGCTATGAGCAGTCTGTAAGACTATGAGTAGTCTTACAGACAGGTGTTTACGATAGCCGACTAAAGTATACTTGCTGGTTGATAAAGCTATTGTGGGTGTTATTGTAACCCTCCAAATGGGATAGGTCTCTAGCTCTGCACCAAATCAAAGGAAGTTACTAATATATGTTATATCTTGTTCGTCACTTCGCGTAGGGGTTTCCTGCTCGTGTAACACTTGACCATACTGCTGCCACTCAGAATGATAACTCTGAGGTTCTTCCCACCTGAGTGCCACAATCCACTTGTAGGTATTTTCTCTGGCAACCTAATACCAAAATGTCCCTATAGTTGGCTTCCTTCAAGGTGCCTCACATTTCTGTGTTGAGAACCTGGTAAATTACTCTCCACCCGTTGTTTAGAGCCCCTCACGCTGCTGGGGTGCTCACTTTAGCCCACAGCGCTTTTTTTTTGAGATATATACAAGAGTTGTTACATTCTTGTACAGCCACTAGTACGCGTAGCGTTTCGGGCAAGTCCTTAATCCTATGGTCCCTGGAATACGATCCCCGCCGCGAAGAATCGTTGTTACAACCAAGTACCCATTTTACTGTTGAGTTAATCAGAGGCTACAGTTAAGGAATTGCGCCCAGTAAATCCTCCCCGGCCAGGATACGAACCCATGACAAAGCGCTCGCGGAACGCCAGGCGAGTGTCTTACCACTGCACCACGGAGACTGGTGCAGTGATTCTTTGAATCCTCACCCCTAATATAGGGTGCTCTCTGAAGCCCACAGCACTCTCCATGTTTGGCTACACAGCTAGAATAGATGATGGGTCTAGAAGCGTTCACATACGGTTGCTCTACTGACCTCTGAGGGCTGGAAGCTTACCAAGTGTCGCGTCCCTCCGCCACGCACACGTGTACCAACACTACCGTTTCCCCCAAACTTTCCTTTGTACTATTATTTGAACAAACCCCCATGGGGCCTTGTTGAGGGTTCGAACTTATGCACTGGATGTTCCCAGACGCGCTCTAGTCAACTGTACCACGACATGGTAAAATAATTGCTATTATTATTATTTTTATTATTACCATTAGCATCAACAGACGTCAAAACCAAAAAGATTAGAAACCCATTACTTTTAAGATTATTATTATTATAATTATTATTATTGCTGCTGTTTTGTGGTTAAAATGACTACCAGATGACTACCAGACTGTGGCTGGAGCACCACACAACCACAGCTGCTCCCATTCCTGCACGGACTAATTATCACGTTATTGCCCCTGTAACCAGCTTGAGCATTGCAACTGTGAACAAGGTGGTGGGGAGCTGTGCCTGTGTTATTGTGCTTGTATTAATTTAGCCAAGTACTAATTGTTAATATTGTTGAGACGAAGAGGGAGGGAGAGAGAGATGGCAAGGGAGATAAGAATAGGGAGAAGGAACAGAAAGACACAAGTAGAATAAAAGACAGCCTCAGACGGAAGGGGAAGCGGTAGAGAGAGAAATAGGGTAACAGAGGCGAGACAAAGAGGGATACAGGACACAGACAAACAGACGACATTCTCCCTCGCCACCCGATTGATTGATAACAATTTTAAGCCACCCAAGAGGTGGCACGGGCATGAATAGCCCGTATATGGAGGATGTTTGGAGTCATTACCAGCACCAGTGGCTGACACTACAGATCTGTGGATGGGTGAGGTATTCATGGTCGCTCGCAGTTCATGCCCAGCAGGAGGCACCACAAAATGAACTCGCCTAATTGTACTGAGCTATTTATTCTTACGGGGATGTTGAGCTTCGGCTCTTTGTCCTCCTTTATCAGAGCGGATCACGTGGGGTGATCAGCTCTGGGTAAAACTATAACATCACGCTCAAGGATTTCAGAAGAACGAGATGCATTAATACGGAAAAAGTGATAAGGCCCCACAATGGGATCGAACCCCAGGGAATACACTGGGATCCGTTGGGCTCGCTAGTTGTTACGTTGCCATATCAAGGACTTAGTGAACAGCGATATATTTCAAATAGGATTTTGTTTAATATTTATATGTTACGAGTCGACGAGGGTACATAATGACTTGAGCTGGCCTGGTGCCAGAGTCAAGTACGCTGCGGGGTAACTTGGAGGCCTAGTGCCACCACTAGTGAGGCTACACGACAACTTGAGCAGTACCTGGTACCAAAGTGTCTTCGTGGCTACATGATAACTTGGTTCGGCCTATTGTCAGTGCCAATAGTCCCAGCTGACCTAACCTTACCGACAACCAAAAGCGGCAACCACAACCCAAGACGCTCAGCCATCAACAGCTTCATGTGCCGTTTCCAAGAATCATTCCCAGGCTGACACACACACCTGGAAAATGTTCACTCAACACGTAGCTACGAGCGAATTGAAATTAATCGACCACATGAAGGCTCCGGCACACAGCTGGCTCTAGCTTTACCCAGCAACTAACATGAGTGTACCTCGCCCTAAATAAAGTTAATTCATAATGGAAATTAATAATAAACATCAAATCAATGAGTTTCCAAGGCTTGATATCAGGTGATCTGATGAAGCTTGTAGTTTCACAAGGACCACCAATACAATACAATACCACCACCTAAGGAATCCTAGTCGTGGCTTGAGAGAGAGAGAGAGAGAGAGAGAGAGAGAGAGAGAGAGAGAGAGAGAGAGAGAGAGAGAGAGAGAGAGAGAGAGAGAGAGAGAGAGAGAGAGAGAGAGAGAGAGAGAGAGAGTACGTACGAGTATCTGCGAATTAAACCAAATGGTGAAGAGATTGAGGACGCTGGTGGCGAGCGAGGCAACATAGAGCGAGGCTCCTTACATTACATAGTGTTGTTAACAGTTGTCTCACTATTTCTATTACCAGAGAATTCACGAACCAGACGTGTGTGTGTGTGTGTGTGTGTGTTGTGTGTGTGTGTGTGTGTGTGTGTGTGTGTGTGTGTGTGTGTGTGTGTGTGTGTGTGTGTGTATGTTGCTTTGGTTTAATTTCCTAACAAGAACAAGTGTTTATGTGCGAAACAAAACAGTTAAAACATAGTGAACAAACCCCCCAAGTAATTATAAGAAGGGAAGGAAGCACACAAACACACACGACCACACAAACACACACGAGTACACACACACACGAGCACACACACACGAGCACACACACACGTGCACACACACACGAGCACACACACACACACACACGAACACACACACACACGAGCACACACACACGAGCACAAAGGCAACAAAAGAGCAAACCTCAACCAGAGACGAGAAAAACACAGCTGAATGCAATGTGAGAATTTGCTTAGAGTCTTCGCATACATTCTAAACATGCAGAGATAATCCTCTTTTGTGCCCCTCCCATTACACATGCAGGTTAGCATGTTGATCTGCAACTTGTGTCCTGTCCACTCACCTGTGTAAACACTAGTCCGGGGTGAGGTAAGGAGGTAATCTACGGAACATTTGATTACATTTTATTGCAGTGTTAAGGGGAGAGTGAGGTTTCTACTGGGGGCCAGGGCAGAGCCTCGGTATAGTGGCAGCCTCCTGCGGGCGTCCAGGATAAAGCCTCACTAGTAAGTAAGCCTCCCGCTGGCGCTCAGGACAAAGCCTCACAGGTCATACAATATCTTTCTTCACAAACGCAACTCTAGTTTTAATACAAAAAAAACCTCGGAGAAGACAAAGAAAACGGAAGAGACAAAGGGGGGGGGGGACCATGCCAAATGGTAATAAGAGATTGGGATATGAGATGAGAATGAGTGCAACTGGAGAATAAAATCATTGATGAGCTATAGGGACACGCGAACAGGTGGAGACGATGGGGAGTAAGAGATGTAGAGTGATTACGAGCGTGATAAGGGCAGGTGAAGAGGGAGAGTGTGTGTGTGGAACATGGTCAGGCAGCAGATGAGAAGATAGTGCCAGAGGGAGAGAAATGGAGGCAATAAACAAAGGAAAATATATAAAATAGAAGTCTATCTATCTATCTGTCTGTTTGTTTGTCTATCTGTTGTTTGTCTATATGTTGTTTGTAGGAGGCCAGACGCCTCGGGGGAGCTTCTTCAAACGTTCCAACACGAATGTGAATGTCACAGGCCAATCACGGTCGTCCCAAGTGCCATCATTTAAGAATTATCGGCATCTTATGCGCCCCCCACCCCACCTTACGATTTTCATGAAATAAGAAATATAATTAAAGGATGTGTTTTCTACAGAGTTCTCTTACACAGTTCCACCGTTTACCTGTGCTGCATTTTATTGATTTAATCGAAAAGAACATGAATTCATAAGGTTACAATATTACATTTTCTGGGAGAGAGAGAGAGAGAGAGAGAGAGAGAGAGAGAGAGAGAGAGAGAGAGAGAGAGAGAGAGAGAGAGAGAGAGAGAGAGAGAGAGAGAGAGAGAGGAAGAGAGAGAGAGAAATAGAGAGAGAGGGGAGATAGAGGAAGGGAACAGGGAGGAAGAGGGGGGAGGCGGTTGAGGGAAGAAGAGGGGGAGGAGAAGAGAGGCTAAATGAAAGGGCGAGGTAGAGGTGATGACGAGAGGGGTGAACAAAAATGCAGAGGAAAGTGGAAGAGGAGAGAAGAGGAGGGGGGGGGGGAGATAAGGGAAGAGAGGGATAGAGGTGAGAGAGGGGGAAGAGAATGGGAAAGAGAGCAGAGAGGGGAACAGAGAGGGAGGGGAAGTGAGACCCGGGCGCCGCTGGGTACCCCATCTGGTCTGTGTGTGTACTCACCTAGTTGTGCTTGCGGGGGTTGAGCTTTGGCTCTTTGGTCCCGCCTGTCAACTGTCAATCAACAGGTGTACAGATTCCTGAGCCTACTGGGCTCTATCATATCTACATTTGAAACTGTGTATGGAGTCAGCCTCCACCACATCACTTCCTAGTGCATTCCATTTATTAACTACTTTGACACTGAAAGAGTTATTTCTAATGTCTCTGTGGCTCATTTGGGTACTCAATTTCCACCTGTGTCCCCTTGTGCATGTACCACCCGTGTTAAATAATCCATCCTCGTCTACCCTGTTAATTCCCCCGAGAACTTTGTATGTGGTGATCATGTCTCCCCGGGCTCTGCTGTCTTCCAGCGACGTGAGGTGCAGTCCGTATGAATGTGTGTGTGTGTGTGTGTGTGTGTGTGTGTGTGTGTGTGTGTGTGTGTGTGTGTGTGTGTGTGTGTGTGTGTGTGTGTGTGTACTCACCTAGTTGTATTCACCTAGTTGTGCTTGCGGGGGTTGAGCTCTGGCTCTTTGGTCCCGCCTCTCAACTGTCAATCAACAGGTGCACAGGTTCCTGAGCCTACTGGGCTCTATCATATCTACACTTGAAACTGTGTATGGAGTCAGCCTCCACCACATCACTTCCTAATGCATTCCATTTGTCAACCACTCTGACACTAAAAAAGTTCTTTCTAATATCTCTGTGGCTCATTTGGGCACTCAGTTTCCACCTGTGTCCCCTAGTGCGTGTGCCCCTTGTGTTAAACAGCCTGTCTTTATCAACCCTGTCAATTCCCTTGAGGATCTTGAATGTGGTGATCATGTCCCCCCTAACTCTTCTGTCTTCCAACGAAGTGAGGTTTAATTCCCGTAGTCTCTCCTCGTAGCTCATACCTCTCAGCTCGGGTACTAGTCTGGTGGCAAACCTTTGAACCTTTTCCATTTTAGTCTTATGCTTGACTAGATATGGACTCCATGCTGGTGCCGCATACTCCTGGATTGGTCTGACATATGTGGTATATAATGTTCTGAAAGATTCCTTACACAAGTTTCTAAAGGCCGTTCTTATGTTAGCCAACCTGGCATATGCTGCTGCTGTTATCCTCTTGATATGAGCATCAGGGGACAGGTCTGGCGTGATATCAACCCCCAGGTCTTTCTCTCTCTCGGACTCTTGAAGTATTTCATCTCCCAAGTGATACCTTGTATCTGGTCTCCTGCTTCCTACCCCTATCTTCATTACATTACATTTGCTTGGATTAAACTCTAACAGCCATTTGTTCGACCATTCCTGCAGCTTGTCCAAGTCTTCTTGAAGCCTCAAGCTGTCCTCCTCTGTCTTAATCCTTCTCATAATTTTGGCGTCGTCAGCAAACATTGAGAGGAATGAGTCTATACCCTCTGGGAGATCATTTACGTATATCAGAAACAGGATAGGTCCAAGTACAGAGCCCTTTGGGACTTCACTGGTGACTTCACGCCAGTCTGAGGTCTCACCCCTCACTGTAACTCTCTGCTTCCTATTGTTTAGGTACTCCCTTATCCACTGGAGCGCCCTACCAGTTACTCCTGCCTGTTTCTCTAGCTTATGCATCAACCTTTTATGTGTGTGTGTGTGTGTGTGTGTGTGTGTGTGTGTGTGTGTGTGTACTCACCTATATGTACTCACCTATATGTGCTTGCAGGATCGAGCATTGACTCTTGGATCCCGCCTTTCTAGCTATCGGTTGTTTACAGCAATGACTCCTGTCCCATTTCCCTATCATACCTAGTTTTAAAAGTATGAATAGTATTTGCTTCCACAACCTGTTCCCCAAGTGCATTCCATTTTTCTACTACTCTCACGCTAAAAGAAAACTTCCTAACATCTCTGTGACTCATCTGAGTTTCCAGTTTCCACCCATGTCCCCTCGTTCTGTTATTATTACGTGTGAACATTTGATCTATTTCCACTTTGTCAATTCCCCTGAGTATTTTATATGTCCCTATCATATCTCCTCTCTCCCTTCTTTTCTCTAGTGTCGTAAGATTCAGTTCCTTCAGCCGCTCTTCATATCCCATCCCTCGTAGCTCTGGGACAAGCCTCGTCGCAAACCTCTGAACCTTCTCCAGTTTCTTTATGTGTTTCTTCAGGTGGGGGCTCCATGATGGCGCGGCATACTCTAAGACGGGTCTCACGTAGGCAGTGTAAAGCGCCCTAAAAGCTTCCTCATTTAGGTTTCTGAATGAAGTTCTAATTTTCGCCAGTGTAGAGTACGCTGCTGTCGTTATCCTATTTATATGTGCCTCAGGAGTTAGATTAGGTGTCACATCCACTCCCAGGTCTCTTTCTCGAATCGTTACAGGTAGGCTGTTCCCCTTCATTGTGTACTGTCCCTTTGGTCTCCTGTCACCTGATCCCATTTCCATAACTTTACATTTACTGGTGTTAAACTCCAGTAGCCATTTCTCTGACCATCTCTGCAGCCTGTTTAAGTCCTCTTGGAGGATCCTACAATCCTCGTCTGTCACAACTCTTCTCATTAATTTTGCGTCATCTGCAAACATTGACATGTATGACTCCACTCCTGTAAACATATCATTTACGTAAATTAGAAAGAGGATTGGTCCCAGCACCGATCCTTGAGGTACTCCACTTGTTACTGTTCGCCAGTCCGACTTTTCGCCCCTTACCATTACCCTCTGGCTCCTTCCTGTTAGGTAGTTCTTCACCCATACTAGGGCCATACTGTGTGTGTGTGTGTGTGTGTGTGTGTGTGTGTGTGTGTGTGTGTGTGTGTGTGTGTGTGTGTGTGTAGGGTTGATGTAGCCCGGGTTGATCCCGTGCAAGAACAGTCTCACAGTCTGTGGCTTTGTGATTCTCTCTCTATCTTCTGTTTTGTGTCTACCATTTTCTATTTGCCCCCCCCCCCTCCTCTCTCTCTCTCTCTTTCTCTCTCTCTCTCTCTCTCTCTCTCTCTCTCCCCTCCCTCTCTCTCTCCTCCCTCTCTCTTTTACAATATCACAAATAACACTAAGAACACATGTTAGAATGTATATATAATAAATTAAATACATGATACAAAGTTCCCTTCTGGTTTTGGAGTTGTGGGAGGAGTCTGTGTCATGCCGCCTCGGGCAAAGTCTGCCGATTAGAACATTTCTGTAAATTTTTCCGAGATCAGCGCCTATTGTTTCGTATTACTATAAGAAACAAATATTTTCATTTTGAAAATATTAAACCAGACACGATGTCACCGGCGCCCAGTCTCAAAATTAGTTGTGGGGGGTCAGTATGTGTCAGTAACACGCTGTTCCCTCTTGAATTGTGGTGACCCTTGATCCGACCATGCTGGGCATGTCCCCCACAGGAATAAGGGTGCAAAATTGGGTGAGGCTATCCCCAAGTGTCCAGTCTCCAGCCTCGGACAGACAGACAGACAGATAGACAGACAGACAGACAGACAGACAGACAGACAGACAGACAGACAGACTGATAGACAGACAGAAATACACATATTTCCATGTATATCTTAGTCATAGGAACAATGTGACGATTACTATACCTATGTTTGTAAATGGAGGCAGGAGGTGCCTAGCAATAACTAATACAATAAAAGTATTGTAAATAATTATAATATATATGTTATTTTACATGTGGACATGGCATGGGTGTATCAAACCTAGAATTTAAATTGGACCAATGAGATCCAAGCTGGCAGCATCCGCCAATCAGCGTTTACATGAGTGATTAGGGATTGAGGATTCAACTCAGCTGAGTGTCATTTGAGTAGCGGCAGTGGAGGACGACGCCAATTACAATCGTCATCAATTACAGTCGCCACCAATTACAGCCGTCATCAATTACAGTCGCCATCAATTACAGTCACCATCAATTACAGTCACCATCAATTACTGTCGCCATCAATTACAGTCGCCATCAATTACAGTCGCCATCAATTACAGCCGTCATCAATTACAGTCGCCACCAATTACAGCCGTCATCAATTACAGTCACCATCAATTACAGTCACCATCAATTACAGTCGCCATCAATTACAGTCGCCATCAATTACAGCCGTCATCAATTACAGTCACCATCAATTACAGTCACCATCAATTACAGTCGCCATCAATTACAGTCACCATCAATTACAGTCGCCATCAATTACAGTCACCATCAATTACAGTCACCATCAATTACAGTCGCCATCAATTACAGTCACCATCAATTACAGTCGCCATCAATTACAGCCGTCATCAATTACAGTCACCATCAATTACAGTCACCATCAATTACAGTCGCCATCAATTACAGTCACCATCAATTACAGTCGCCATCAATTACAGCCGTCATCAATTACAGTCGCCATCAATTACAGTCACCATCAATTACAGTCGCCATCAATTACAGTCACCATCAATTACAGTCGCCATCAATTACAGTCACCATCAATTACAGTCGCCATCAATTACAGTCGCCATCAATTACAGTCGCCATCAATTACAGTCGTCACCAATTACAGTCACCATCAATTACAGTCGCCATCAATTACAGTCGCCATCAATTACAGTCGTCACCAATTACAGTCACCATCAATTACAGTCGCCATCAATTACAGTCGTCATCAATTACAGTCGCCATCAATTACAGTCACCATCAATTACAGTCGCCATCAATTACAGTCGTCACCAATTACAGTCGCCATCAATTACAGTCGTCACCAATTACAGTCGCCATCAATTACAGTCGCCATCAATTACAGTCGCCATCAATTACAGTCGTCACCAATTACAGTCACCATCAATTACAGTCGCCATCAATTACAGTCACCATCAATTACAGTCGCCATCAATTACAGTCACCATCAATTACAGTCGCCATCAATTACAGTCGCCATCAATTACAGTCGTCACCAATTACAGTCACCATCAATTACAGTCGCCATCAATTACAGTCGCCATCAATTACAGTCGCCATCAATTACAGTCGCCATCAATTACAGTCGTCACCAATTACAGTCACCATCAATTACAGTCGCCATCAATTACAGTCGCCATCAATTACAGTCGTTACCAATTACAGTCACCATCAATTACAGTCGCCATCAATTACAGTCGTCATCAATTACAGTCACCATCAATTACAGTCGCCATCAATTACAGTCACCATCAATTACAGTCACCATCAATTACAGTCACCATCAATTACAGTCACCATCAATTACAGTCACCATCAATTACAGTCACCATCAATTACAGTCGCCATCAATTACAGTCGCCATCAATTACAGTCACCATCAATTACAGTCACCATCAATTACAGTAGTCATCAATTACAGTCGTCATCAATTACAGTCACCATCAATTACAGTCGCCATCAATTACAGTCGCCATCAATTACAGTCGCCATCAATTATAGTCGCCATCAATTACAGTCGCCATCAATTACAGTCGTCATCAATTACAGTCACCATCAATTACAGTCGCCATCAATTACAGCCGTCATCAATTACAGTCGTCACCAATTACAGTCACCATCAATTACAGTCACCATCAATTACAGTCACCATCAATTACAGTAGTCATCAATTACAGTAGTCATCAAATACAGTCACCATCAATTACAGTCACCATCAATTACAGTCACCATCAATTACAGTCACCATCAATTACAGTCACCATCAATTACAGTAGTCATCAATTACAGTAGTCATCAATTACAGTCACCATCAATTACAGTCACCATCAATTACAGTCGCCATCAATTACAGTCACCATCAATTACAGTAGTCATCAATTACAGTAGTCATCAATTACAGTCACCATCAATTACAGTCACCATCAATTACAGTCGCCATCAATTACAGTCACCATCAATTACAGTCACCATCAATTACAGTAGTCATCAATTACAGTAGTCATCAATTACAGTCACCATCAATTACAGTCACCATCAATTACAGTCACCATCAATTACAGTCACCATCAATTACAGTCACCATCAATTACAGTCACCATCAATTACAGTCACCATCAATTACAGTCACCATCAATTACAGTAGTCATCAATTACAGTAGTCATCAATTACAGTCACCATCAATTACAGTCACCATCAATTACAGTCGTCATCAGTTTCAGGCAACTTGCGAGATCACAACAGGAAAGCCCCAACGTGTCGGAGATATGTTCTTGGAGTAATAAATAGAGCCGTATATCCCAGCGGGTAAAACATGCTCCAGTAACGATTAATCAACGTTGCTGCAACAGTCCATCAACGTTGTCGCAACACTCAATCGACAACAGTTCATTTCTGTTGAGAAAAGTGTGCTCGTCTCCCAGTTCCTCCGGAACCTATGCATCACACCTCAGTTTCTTGATTCTGAAATTTCTCTTGTTTACAAGTCTTTCTGTCGCCTTGCTTACCCCTTAATGTTATCATCTGTGCCTATTCTCAAGCTAAGAGAGCTTTGTTTCATCTCAAACCTGCTTCCAACAATAGGAACTTTGTTGCACCTTTTCTTCATATCTGAGCTAAAAAATGTCACTAATATCCCTTCGTCCCCTTGATATAAAACTCACCTTTCCTCAAATCAACGCACTTTGTAGCAGTCTGGGTCACACTGCTCCTCCTGCTTCGACCAGTGCTCTAAGTGTTCAATGTATTTTTTGTTCTTATTCTCTCCAATACTTTGATCAAAGTGGCAGTACACTGAACGGCAGACTTAAGGAACACAAAATAAGTGTCGGATCTGCAGACACAATCACTACTCATTTCTGTCATGTTAGGGAGTAATCATGCTATAGCTTGGTCTTCTAAAATAATCAGGCGTTTTAGTAGTAGTGGTAAAGATATAGTAACAACAGGAGCGGTAGCAAGGTAACCAGCAGCCGCAGCAGTATCATCCTAACACAACCTCTCTTTACTACACCACCACTACAACCACCAGAGCCCCACCACCACCACACCACCACTACTACAACCACCAGAGCCCCACCACCACACCACCACTACAACCACCAGAGCCCCACCACCACACCACCACTACAACCACCAGAGCCCCACCACCACACCACCACTACAACCACCAGAGCCCCACCACCACACCACCACTACAACCACCAGAGCCCCACCACCACACCACCACTACAACCACCAGAGCCCCACCACCACACCACCACACCACCACTACAACCACTAGAGCCCCACCACCACCACACCACCACTACAACCACCAGAGCCCCACCACCACACCACCACTACAACCACCAGAGCCCCACCACCACACCACCACTACAACCACCAGAGCCCCACCACCACACCACCACTACAACCACCAGAGCCCCACCACCACACCACCACTACAACCACCAGAGCCCCACCACCACACCACCACTACAACCACCAGAGCCCCACCACCACCACACCACCACTACAACCACCAGAGCCCCACCACCACACCACCACTACAACCACCAGAGCCCCACCACCACACCACCACTACAACCACCAGAGCCCCACCACCACACCACCACACACGCACACCACCAACAACACACTCCCAATTTTTGTAAATGACCTGCCTGAGGGTGTGAGATCGTACATGTCAATATTTACAGACGACGCAACATTAACGAGGAAAGTAAAAACCAAGGAGGACTCCAGGAATTGACAAGAGGATCTTGACAAACTCTGGGAGTGGGTAGGTAAATGGTTGCTAGAATTCAGTCCAACCCGTGCAAGGTGATGAAGATGAGAAGAGGAGAAGAGAGACCAGGAAGTTACCACATTACCATCACTACCACCCCCACTACCATCACCACCATCCCCACTACCATCACCACCATCCCCACTACCATCACCACCACCCACACTACCATCACCACCATCCCCTCTACCATCACCACCACCCACACTACCATCACCACCATCCCCTCTACCATCACCACCACCCCCACTACCATCACCACCATCCCCACTACCATCACCACCACCCACACTACCATCACCACCATCCCCTCTACCATCACCACCACCCACACTACCATCACCACCATCCCCTCTACCATCACCACCACCCCCACTACCATCACCACCATCCCCACTACCATCACCACCACCCACACTACCATCACCACCATCCCCTCTACCATCACCACCACCCACACTACCATCACCACCACCCACACTACCATCACCACCACCCACACTACCATCACCACCACCCACACTACCATCACCACCATCCCCACTACCATCACCACCATCCCCTCTACCATCACCACCACCCACACTACCATCACCACCATCCCCACTACCATCACCACCATCCCCACTACCATCACTACCACCCCCACTACCATCACCACCATCCCCTCTACCATCACCACCACCCACACTACCATCACTACCACCCCCACTACCATCACCACCATCCCCTCTACCATCACCACCACCTACACTACCATCACCACCACCCCCACTACCATCACCACCATCCCCACTACCATCACCACCACCTACACTACCATCACCACCACCCCCACTACCATCACCACCATCCCCACTACCATCACCACCACCTACACTACCATCACCACCACCCCCACTACCATCACCACCATCCCCACTACCATCACCACCACCTACACTACCATCACCACCACCCCCACTACCATCACCACCATCCCCTCTACCATCACCACCACCCACACTACCATCACCACCACCCACACTACCATCACCACCACCCACACTACCATCACCACCATCCCCACTACCATCACCACCATCCCCTCTACCATCACCACCACCCACACTACCATCACCACCATCCCCTCTACCATCACCACCACCCACACTACCATCACCACCATCCCCTCTACCATCACCACCACCCACACTACCATCACCACCACCCACACTACCATCACCACCATCCCCTCTACCATCACCACCACCCACACTACCATCACCACCACCCACACTACCATCACCACCACCCACACTACCATCACCACCATCCCCACTACCATCACCACCATCCCCTCTACCATCACCACCACCCACACTACCATCACCACCATCCCCACTACCATCACCACCATCCCCTCTACCATCACCACCACCCACACTACCATCACCACCATCCCCTCTACCATCACCACCACCCACACTACCATCACCACCATCCCCACTACCATCACCACCATCCCCTCTACCATCACCACCACCCACACTACCATCACCACCATCCCCTCTACCATCACCACCACCCACACTACCATCACCACCATCCCCACTACCATCACCACCATCCCCTCTACCATCACCACCACCCACACTACCATCACCACCATCCCCTCTACCATCACCACCACCCACACTACCATCACCACCATCCCCTCTACCATCACCACCACCCACACTACCATCACCACCATCCCCACTACCATCACCACCATCCCCTCTACCATCACCACCACCCACACTACCATCACCACCATCCCCTCTACCATCACCACCACCCACACTACCATCACCACCATCCCCTCTACCATCACCACCACCCACACTACCATCACCACCATCCCCTCTACCATCACCACCACCCACACTACCATCACCACCATCCCCTCTACCATCACCACCATCCCCTCTACCATCACCACCACCCACACTACCATCACCACCATCCCCTCTACCATCACCACCACCCACACTACCATCACCACCATCCCCTCTACCATCACCACCACCCACACTACCATCACCACCATCCCCTCTACCATCACCACCACCCACACTACCATCACCACCATCCCCTCTACCATCACCACCACCCACACTACCATCACCACCACCCACACTACCATCACCACCATCCCCACTACCATCACCACCATCCCCACTACCATCACCACCACCCACACTACCATCACCACCACCCACACTACCATCACCACCACCCACACTACCATCACCACCATCCCCACTACCATCACCACCATCCCCACTACCATCACCACCACCCACACTACCATCACCACCATCCCCACTACCATCACCACCATCCCCACTACCATCACCACCACCCACACTACCATCACCACCACTCCCACTACCATCACCACCACCCCCACTACCATCACCACCACCCCCACTACCATCACCACCACCCACACTACCATCACCACCACTCCCACTACCATCACCACCACCCCCACTACCATCACCACCACCCCCACTACCATCACCACCACCCCCACTACCATCACCACCACCACCCCCACTACCATCACCACCACCCACACTACCATCACCACCACCCACACTACCATCACCACCACCCCCACTACCATCACCACCACCCCCACTACCATCACCACCACCCCCCACTACCATCACCACCACCCACACTACCATCACCACCACCCCCACTACCATTACCACCACCCCCCTACTACCAGCCACCTCCATCCATAACTTTAAGGCCAGATTCGACAAAATGTGAACGCCAGAATAGTTAAATTGTAACGCAACATGTATAACAAGGCTAGTAGACGTACCATAAAGAACTAGACACCACTCCCACGTAGCCAGTGACAGGTGAGTACCACCACCACCACCACCACCAACAACAACAACAACAACAACAACAACAACAACAACAGTTGTATAATAGTTGCTGTAGTAGTGGTAGAAGAATTTTTGCACGAAATGAATTTACAAAATCACGTTTCTCAAACTTTTTTTTCCATTTACTAGGTCGACTCCTTTGTCCCGCGTCATTATTCATCTGTCCCTTTCTCAGCTCACCTTCATTCTTGACAGCCCATTCAGGTGTCGCTGATGGAATGAAGGATCCCACCATTCACCCGGAGGTACCAAGCCCGACCGCGAGCCGGCTTGGGAAACATCACTGGCTTCCAGCACGGGAAAATGATGTGGAGAGCAGGAGTTCTCCTCTTTTAACTAGGAGAATTGCTATAAGTTTGAAGAATATATATGTATATAAAAATAATGTAACGATCGTGGACATACAGTATGTGGTATGTAACCTCCTTGATGCTGCACGGCTGTATGTTGCCCCCTGCAACATACAGCTCCCCTGCAACATCATGCCCTCATTCCTTCAATTATACTCTCCTTCCCTTCCACTCTCAATATGTTGGTATGTGTGTCGTGACAGGCTTGGTGATGGCCACATGCAGGCGAGCCTGACATATGAACCCAAATACGGTACGTATACACACACACCAGCACATAAATACATACGCATAAACATACACGGCCGGGCTTACAGCGTTCGAGGGGTCGTAGTTTTAAAGGTCCGGGTTCGATTCCCAGCCGAGGGAGAGACAAATAGTCAGAGTTTCTTGTCTAACCACTTAAGCTGGACGGTAGAGCGACAGTCTTGCTTCTTGCAGGGCGGGGTTTAATCCCCTACTGTCCAAGTGGTTGGGCACCATTCCTTCCCTCCGTCCCATCCCAAATCCTTATCCTGACCCCTTCCCAGTGCTATATAGTAGTAATGGTTTGGCGCTTTCCCCTGATAATTCCCTTTCTTTTCACCTGATGCTCCTCTTTACCTAGCATTAAATAAGTACCAGGGAGCTTGACAGCAGCCCCGCTCCTGTCCCAGGTAAATCCACTACGCGCTCACCATAGCCCGTGCTACTTGGAACTTTTGTTCCGAGTAGCTGAATCTAAAACAACAACAACATTGACAGCTGCTACGGGGAGCATCCAGGGGAGGTTGTCAAAATACGACGCTTATTCTAAATATGACTCTTGAGTGTTATTTTTGAGAGGAACTCTGGCTCATTGCACATATTTGGGATTTTAAATTACGAATTTTTATTCCGAAAATATGCAAATTAAAGAAAACGGGAACGGGAACATTATAGATTTCCCTTAGAATTGTGTATGTCTGTATCATGTCCCCCTCTAGTCCTAATAATTTTTTAGTGAAAACAGTGATTGGTCAGATTTTGCCCAAATCCCACTACAGTTTTGGGGTTGCATGGGATTTGCAGAGGGGATTTGAGCCAGAATTCAGCAAAAAAATAACGTTCAGTAGTCATATTTCTGAGAGGCATCGTATTTTGAAAACTACAGGTTAATGTGGGCAAAATTTGACCAATCCCCGTTTTCATTAAAAAACTATTAGAACTAGAGGGGGGACATGATACAGACATACGCGATTCTAAGGGAACTCTATAATGTTAATAAAGAAGTGTGAGTTATGAAAGAAGATGCAAGGGCGCAAACCTCAGATGCAAGGTAGCCAAAGAGATCTTAGAGAGACTTAGCATAAGGGCAACGAACAAAACAAAAGACTATATGGGAAAGATAATAGTCGATAACAGAGTATATAGTTTTAAAAGTAAACATGATAAGATACAGAGGGGGAGAAAAATCCCCGCAAAAGTAAAGGCGGACTCAGAAGCTAGCAATAGGCTCAACAAGCACGTCTAGGTGGGGTAAACACACACACACACACACACACACACACACACACACACACACACACACACACACACACACACACACACACACAGTAAGCATGGCTGGCTTAGATAAAGTCGGGTCTCTTGGTCTCCCACCTTGAGCCTCGGAAATAAGACCATGCGTTTCAGTGAGGTGTTTACGGTTGGCGGGGCGGCAGGGTGTGAGCTCCGGGACCTGCAGAGGCCTTCGGGCGCCACCAGTGTGTGGCCATATTTACTGAGTGCTGGTAACAGCGGTATTTATTGTGCTGATTGTATCCCTGCCTCCCCCGCCCTCCCCCTCTCCCCTGCGCAGGAGGCCGTGTTTGGGCAAGGGAGCCTGCAACTGGAGAATTTGCTGGTAAGATTGTACATTGTTAAGTATAAGTGCTCGCCTGTGTTTCCTGGAGCTCCTGCTCTGTCTATGTGTGTATTCACCTAATTGTATTCACCTAGTTGTATTCACCTAGTTGTATTCACCTAGTTGTATTCACCTAGTTGTATTCACCTAGCTGTATTCACCTAGTTGTTTTCACCTAGTTGTATTTACCTAGTTGTATTCACCTAGTTGTTTTCACCTAGTTGTATTCACCTAGTTGTATTCACCTAGTTGTATTCACCTAGTTGTTTTCACCTAGTTGTATTCACCTAGTTGTATTCACCTAGTTGTATTCACCTAGTTGTGCTTGCGGGGGTATAGCTTTTTCGGCCCGCCTCTCAATTGTCAATCAATCAACTGTTACTTCTTGAAGTTATCTTGAGATGATTTCGGGGCTTTAGTGTCCCCGCGGCCCGGTCCTCGACCAGGCCTCCACCCCCAGAAAGCAGCCCGTGACAGCTGACTAACACCCATGTACCTATTTTACTGCTAGGTAACAGGGGCATAGGGTGAAAGAAACTCTGCCCATGGTTTCTCGCCGGCGCCCGGGATCGAACCCGGGACCACAGGATCACAAGTTCAGCGTGCTGTCCGCTCGGCCGACCGGCTCCCTCTTGGACCTACTAACTTCTATTTTTTTTTCACACACACACTCAGGAAGGAGCCCGTAACAGCTGTCTAACTCCCAGGTACCTGTTTACTGCTAGGTAACAGGGGCATCAGGGTGAAAGAAACTCTGCCCATTTTGTTTCTGCCGTCACTGGGGATCGAACCCGGATCCTAGGATTACAAGTTCAGAGCGCTGCCCACTCAGCTATCAGGCTCCTATCAGGTGTGTGTGTGTGTGTGTGTGTGTGTGTGTGTGTGTAAACACACACACACACACACACACACACACACACACACATACACACACACACCACACACACACATCACACACCACACATCACACACCACACACCACACAACACACATCACACACCACACATCACACACACACACCACATACACACACACATCACACACCACACATCACACATCACACACCACACATCACACACCACACATCACACATCACACATCACACATCACACACCACACATCACACATCACACATCACACATCACACACACACACACATCACACACCACACATCACACATCACACATCACACATCACACACCACACATCACACATCACACACCACACATCACACATCACACATCACACATCACACATCACACATCACACATCACACATCACACACACACACACACATCACACACCACACATCACACATCACACATCACACATACACACACATTAAACAATTTCTCGCTCCGCCTCTCGGATAATCGGGTTAATCTTGCGCCAACTTCCCGTCCTCAGTTTATTGTGTTGATTTTTTTAACGCTGTCGTTGAAACATTTTTGTTTTTCAGAAGAGTGAGCAACTTTTTGTTGCCCTTAAGCTGTTGGGATTATTATTGCTAAGATTATCTGCCCCGGAGCTGAGGTCTTCCTCCTTGGTCTGATGTAGTGTCTCCTTGTATGTCTGAGTGACCATGTGTGTGCACTCACCTAGTTGTGTTTGCGTTGGGTTGAGCTTTGGCTCTTTGGTCCCGCCTCTCAACTGTCAATCAACTGGTGTACAGATTCCTGAGCTTCTCGGGCTCTATCATGTCTATATTAACCAAATCACACACTAGAAAGAGAAGGGACGACGATGTTTCGGTCCGTCCTGGACCATTCTCAAGTCGACTTGAGAATGGTCCAAGATGGACCGTAACGTCGTCGTTCCTTCACTTTCTAGTATGTGGTTCGGTCAACATATTTCAGCCACGTTATTGTGACTACTCGTCTGTCTATCATATCTACATTTGAAACCGTATGTGTGTGATTATCGCTGTATCTTTTTTTTCCAACTCATCCTCCTAGAGTGAAAGTACTTACAGTTACGATGTGGTCGAGAGTACAAGTACGTCGTGATGGACCACCAGAAAGCAGACTTTTGTATTACTGAATTTGGACAAACCATAAATTTTGATATTTATGTTACTAATAACTACCTTAACTAACCTAACCAAACCTAACCTAACCTAACCTAACCAAACTAGCCCTAATGCACGCTATATGAGGCCAAATATAGTACACATATGCCACAATAGGTCCAGGAATATTTCAGGTTGGTTCTTAGCTTAATTGTTTCCGGACTCTATAAAAATAGAGCAAAAAGAGGCTTAGCTGGGACTCCATTATTATTATTATTAACATCTTTATTGACAAAATTTAATTACAATTTCGCCTAATCTGAGGAATTTAATTAGGTCTTATTAGAGCGAGAATTATGGTGGTATTCACTGTCACACAGTGACAGTGAATACCACCATGGTCTTACTGTAGATGTGACAAGCCGCTGGGAACACAAACGGCGCACGTCAGGTTTGGCAATATCCCTACATGGTGCACACACACACACACACACACACACACACACACACACACACACACACACACACACACACACACACACACACACACACACACACACCTCAGTGATCAACCCTGCCTTATCTCTGACCCGTGTTGCAACTTCTCCTCCTGCGGCCACAACCCGTGAAGTGCAGACCTTACTGTCTTCAAGTAGACCCGTTGTCTCTTGTCTTCCTTATTCCTGTCTTCCTCCCTTGTCTTCCACTGCTCCACCTCTTCCCCGTTGCCCCTTGGCTTCCACTACTCCACCTCTCTCTCCCTAGCCCCTTGGCTTCCACTACTCCAACTCTCTCCCTAGCCCCTTGGCTTCCACTACTCCACCTCTCTCCCTAGCCCCTTGGCTTCCACTGCTCCAACTCTCTCCCTAGCCCCTTGGCTTCCACTACTCCACCTCTCTCCCTAGACCCTTGGCTTCCACTACTCCAACTCTCTCCCTAGCCCCTTGGCTTCCACTACTCCACCTCTCTCCCTAGCCCCTTGGCTTCCACTGCTCCAACTCTCTCCCTAGCCCCTTGGCTTCCACTACTCCAACTCTCTCCCTAGCCCATTGGCTTTCACTACTCCACCTCTCTCCCTAGACCCTTGGCTGCCACTACTCCAACTCTCTCCCTAACCCCTTGGCTTCCACTACTCCACCTCTCTCCCTAGACCCTTGGCTGCCACTACTCCACCTCTCATCCTAGCCCCTTGGCTTCCACTACTCCACCTCTCTCCCTAGATCCTTTCCTTCCACTACTCCACCTCTCTCTCCCTAGACTCTTGGCTTCCACTACTCCACCTCTCTCTCTAGACCCTTGGCTTCCACTACTCCACCTCTCTCTCTAGACCCTTGGCTTCCACTACTCCAACTCTCTCTCTAGACCCTTCGCTTCCACTACTCCAACTCTCTCCCTAGACCCTTGGCTTCCACTACTCCAACTCTCTCCCTAGACCCTTGGCTGAAACTACTCCACCTCTCATCCTAGCCCCTTTGCTGTCACTACTCCACCTCTCTTCCTAGATCCTTGGCTTCCACTACTCCACCTCTCTCTCCCTAGACTCTTGGCTTCCACTACTTCACCTCTCTCTCTAGACCCTTGGCTTCCACTACTCCACCTCTCTCTCTAGACCCTTGGCTTCCACTACTCCACCTCTCTCTCTAGACCCTTGGCTTCCACTACTCCACCTCTCTCCTAGACCCTTGGCTTCCACTACTCCACCTCTCTCTCTAGACCCTTGGCTTCCACTACTCCACCTCTCTCCCTAGACCCTTGGCTTCCACTACTCCACCTCTCTCCCTAGACTCTTGGCTTCCACTACTCCACCTCTCTCCCTAGACCCCGTTTATCACCCATTCACTAAATCTCTGACTTCTCCCTGCCTTGTATTCCTCACGTCACCAGCGCCCGGCAATATTACTCAGGTGAGAATCTACACCTTTCCAACAATTTATTCTCTCTCTCTCTCTCTCTCTCTCTCTCTCTCCCTCTCCCTCTCCCTCTCCCTCTCTCTCTCTCTCTCTCTCTCTCTCTCTCCCTC
Source organism: Procambarus clarkii (assembly GCF_040958095.1). NCBI lineage: Eukaryota > Metazoa > Arthropoda > Malacostraca > Decapoda > Cambaridae > Procambarus > Procambarus clarkii. The sequence continues at coordinate 2,760,646 of NC_091176.1, forward strand.
TCTCTCTCTCCTGTTATCCTTTCTTGTTTCTGGATCACAGATTTGCTTAAAACGTTAAGTCTCAGAATCCTAGATGATACAATTGAATCCCAGGTTGCAATGCTTTTGACCATGTCGTGGTGTAGTGGTCTAGAGCGTTTACCTGGGAGTACCCAGTGCATAGGTTCGAATCCGCATGGACCCCTGCTGATTTTCTCAAAAGTTACAAATACTAGTACAAACACAGGTATATATAGACAGTAGACATGTGAAGGCATAGGTGATACAGGTATACAAACGTGCACGTATGTGAACTAACACTGGTACAGATATGCTACAGAGGCCCCTCCAACACTCAGATATGCACGCTGTACCTCACCCGCTGTCCAAAAATTGACTGTCATTTATGGTAATGCTTATACTGTCTATACTGACCTTCCAGGAAGACATTCTTAACTCCCCCCAGATGTCATGTCTGCAGTATTTGTTTTAATGCTCGCTTCTTAATTGCTATTACTTTTTTTTAAATCACCGTCAATGTTACTGTAACCCTTGTATAACCACTAGTAACGTCACCACTACTACTAGTACTACCACTACCACAACCAGGACGCACCAACACGGCTTCAATGAAGGAAAATCATGCCTGGCGAGCCTACAGGAATTAAAGGTCTGCCCGACACACTATGGCAGGGCAGTGAAGTATTGGCAGGTTACATCCTTCAAAACTGTTACAAAGTCTTGGTAACGCTACGCTTTAAGAGGCAATTGTACAAACTTTAGAAACTGTCGTAGTTGGGAGAACGCTGAATTGGAGGGAGAAATGGTAGAGGAGGATGGATGAGTACCTAACAGACGGAACACAGAGTCACAGCGATAGGGAGAAATCAGTTTGGCTCAATAAAAAACAGAGTCCACCAAAGTTTCTCTTCTAAGACCTGGGGGCCAGATTCACGAAGCAGTTACGCAAGCACTTACTAACCTGTACATCTTTTCTCAATCTTTGACGGCTTGGTTTAGAATTATTAAACAGCTAATGAGCTCTGAAGCACCAGGAGGCTGTTTATAACAATAACAACAGTTGAATGGGAAGTTTTCATGCTTGTAAACTGTTTAATAAATGTAACCAAAGCCGTCACAGATCGAGGAAAGATGAACACGTTCGTAAGTACTTGCGTAACTGCTTCGTGAATCCGGGTCCTGTACATTTCCAGATCTGTGGTAATGGTCTGAAAACGGAGTTAGAATACTAAATGACAATGTTTACAGACAATGAAACATTTACGGGAACACTTTAGGCAGAAGAAGGTTGGCAAATATTCCGGAAAGGCTTAGACAGATTTGGTGCAAACTGGATTAGCAGATTACAGCTGGAATTTAATATCAGGAAGTGCAAGGCGCTGAAAATGTAAAAATGACAAGTCTTAACCACGATTTAAACAAAGATTATAAGGTCAGCGGAAGGTGTAAAACTGACGTACATCAGGAGAGCGTACAGTAACCAGGATAAGGAATCACCTACATGAGACCAGTTCTAGACTACGCAGCTCCACCATGTAGTCTCCTCCTCAAAAAAGCACATACAGAACTTGAAATGTTGGAAGCGTTTGCAACAAATCACTTGCTATAACAGCGATAGAGGGGGGAATATATAATGTGAAAGCAAGAAACTGAATAACACGAAGAGAGAGAGAGAGAGAGAGAGAGAGAGAGAGAGAGAGAGAGAGAGAGAGAGAGAGAGAGAGAGACAGAGACAGAGAGAGAGAGGGAGAGAGAGAGAGACACTCTCATAGGTATAGACTCATTCCTCTCAATGTTTGCTGACGACGCGAAATTATAAGAAGGATTAAGACAAAGGAGGGCAACTTGAGGCTTCAAGAAGACCTGGACAAGCTGCAGGAATGGTCGAACAAATGGTTGTTAGAGTTTAACCCAAACAAATGCAATGTAATGAAAGATAGGTGTAGGGAGCAGGAGACCAGATACACGGTATCATATGGGAGATGAAAAACTTCAAGAGTCAGAGAGAGAGAGAAAGACCTGGGGGTTGATATCACGCCATACCTGTCCCCAGAAGCTCATATCAAGAGGATAACATCAGCGGCATATGCCAGGTTGGCTAACATAAGAACAGCCTTTAGAAACTTGTGTAAGGAATCTTTCAGAACTTTGTATACCACATATGTCAGACCAATCCTGGAGTATGCGGCTCCAGCATAGAGTCCATATCTAGTCAAGCATAAGACTAAACTGGAAAAGGTTCAAAGGTTTGCCATCAGACTAGTACCCGAACTGAGGGGTATGAGCTACGAGAAGAGACTACGCGAATTAAACCTAACGTCACTGGGAGACAGAAGAGTTAGAAAGGACATGACCACCACATACAAGATTCTCAGAGGAATTGATAGGGTAGATAAAGACAGACTATTTACCACAAGGGGCACACGCACTAGGGGACACAGGTGGAAACTGAGTGCCGAAATGAGCCATAGAGAAGTTAGAAAGAATTTTTTCAGTGTTAGAGTGGTTGACAAATGGAATGCATTAGGCAGTGATGTGGTGGAGGCTGACTCCATACACAGTTTCAAATGTAAATATGATAGAGCCCAGTAGGCTCAGGAACCTGTACACCAGTTGATTGACGGTTGAGAGGCGAGACCAAAGAGCTACAGCTCAACCCCGGCAAGCACAATTAGGTGAGTATACACACACACACACACACACTCCAGCTGTATATTATATATATATATATATATATATATATATATATATATATATATATATATATATATATATATATGTCGTACCTAGTAGCCAGAATGCACTTCTCAGCCTACTATGCAAGGCCCGATTTGACTAATAAGCCAAGTTTTCCTGAAATAATATATTTTCTCTAATTTTTTTCTTATGAAATGATAAAGCTACCCATTTCATTATGTATGAGGTCAATTTTTTTTTATTGAAGTTAAAATTAACGTAGATATATGACCGAACCTAACCAACCCTACCTAACCTAACCTAACCTATCTTTATAGGTTAGGTTAGGTTAGGTAGCCAAAAAAGTTAGGTAAGGTTAGGTTAGGTAGGTTAGGTAGTCGAAAAACAATTAATTCATAAAAACTTGGCTTATTAGGCAATTCGGGCCTTGCATAGTAGGCTGAGAAGTGCATTCTGGCTACTAGGTACGACATATATATATATATATATATATATATATATATATATATATATATATATATATATATATATATATATATATATATATATATATATATATATGTGAGTGCGGGAGCGGAGACTGAGCAACTCTGAGGTACCCCCCAACTCACGCAAATAACACCTGACTCACCATATTAATATTTGACGATCAGGTGTACGAGTGCGGGCGTGTATCTACGAGCACACACACACACGCCTAAGTATTTACGTTACATGTTCCTCCTTCTCCTCCTCCTCTTAAAGGCCCTCTCCCCCCCCCCCCCCTTTCCACACCAAATTACTGTCTAGTGATTAGATCGGTCGTAAACTACCTCAGGCCGGGTGGTTGCTACCCTCAGGCCTCGCCCCCGGTCCCCCGTGCTGGAGCAAAAGCACGCGGGGGTTTACCAAAAGGTTTACCAGACATTTGGCTACTGAGGGAATATTGTCACAACAGTGCAGCTCTCTCACACCTCAAGCACCACCTTTGGGGAGATGAGAGAGAGAGAGAGAGAGAGAGAGAGAGAGAGAGAGAGAGAGAGAGAGAGAGAGAGAGAGAGAGAGAGAGAGAGAGAGAGAGAGAGAGAGATATGGGAAGGGAAAGGAAAGGGGGGGAGGCAGTGACAGGAACCCCCCCCCCCCTCCCGTCCTGATTGTAACAGGTATTCTCTTAACGACAGGACAATTATCACTGCAGTAATTACGAGGTGCGGTGAAGATGAATGAGCGTTGACTTAATAGTTGAAGATCGCGTCTAGGCACGAAGGCTAATAACTAATCCGCCATGCTGCAACAAGGCGCCAGGTGCACACGTTCTTCTTCTTCAAGGACGTGCAATTACTTCAAAATAGCAACATTATTGCATTCATTAACCTATCATCATCAACATCTTCAACATCGACCTTAGAAGATGATTTTGTTGATGATGATGACTATCATCTTTTTCAATACATTTCCTACTCACAGGGAGAGTAGATGGCGCTTCATGGAGGATTCAAAATGGAAAAAAATCAATTTTAAACAGATGAGAGTTACGAAGACAGGAAGTTGTTCTGTCATATACGGAACATATCTCTACCAGAGCAAGCACTAGATGGCGCTCTACATCGTGTACGACACACACACACACACACACACACACACACACACACACACACACACACACACACACCCACACACACACACACACACACATACACATACACACACACACACACACACACACACACACACACACATACACATACACCCACACACACACGGGGTTGGCTTTGTGCACACAGCTTTCTTACCATGAAGTGATCTTGGGTTTCTTCATCTCACCAAGCAGTAGGGGATTCCTAATGGATATATCATTAATAAATTTGTTATTTTCTTCTGGCCGGCTTTCACTGAACATCTCAAGAACGTTTCATTATATTGAACTGAACCTTAAAATGCAGAGGTTTGAGCGTAAGGGAATGACGACAATTAACACTGAACATTGTCCACACCTTCGTTATTGTGCGATGGACCCAAATGGTGAGGATTTTTAACATTTTTGTTTGTTTTAAAACATTTAGAAAACTCGTCATCGTACTGAACACAAACATATCAAAATAAAACGGAACTTCATTTCGAAGTTCCGGAACCCATTGTTTTTATATAATTATTTAGTGTGATTCATATACATATTCGTTTGAATGGGCATGAACGAGTCCATCTAGGCACGATGATAGGGAATGGGTGTGAGCCCATCACCCCACCACCAGCCCATCACTCTGACCTATCACCCCTTCACCCCTTCCTAACTAACCTCACCATACCACTCAAGCCCCATCACCATCACTCCAAACCTTGAATTTCCCCATCTCTTACATACCTATCGCCCCCTACCTCCCACAACACACTTTGACCTGCCTTTATCTCTGAGGGAATGCCTGTATGTCTGTATGTCTGGAGGCCAGAATGTCTGGAGGTTGGAGGCCAGAATGTCTGGAGGTTGGAGGCCAGAATGTCTGGAGGTTGGAGGCCAGAATGTCTGGAGGTTGGAGGCCAGAATGTCTGGAGGTTGGAGGCCAGAATGTCTGGAGGTTGGAGGCCAGAATGTCTGGAGGTTGGAGGCCAGAATGTCTGGAGGTTGGAGGCCAGAATGTCTGGAGGTTGGAGGCCAGAATGTCTGGAGGTTGGAGGCCAGAATGTCTGGAGGTTGGAGGCCAGAATGTCTGGAGGTTGGAGGCCAGAATGTCTGGAGGTTGGAGGCCAGAATGTCTGGAGGTTGGAAGCCAGAATGTCTGGAGGTTGGAGGCCAGACTCTTGGAGCTAACCTCATTAAACTTTGCTTGATTAAAGGTGATTTTATCAGGAACAACACAGGGGGAGGCGAGTTTGGGGCCTAGTGCCCCCCCCCTTCAGTGGGGACACAGTCCCTTCTTCGCAAAGTCTATAGATGTAAAATATTCAACGCCGAGACCACCCACACCCCCACCCATCTACACACCACACCCACCAACATCCACCTGCACTCTCCCCAAGCACACCTGCACGCCCCACCTACCTGCACTCACTTATCTCCCTTCGCCCCCCCCACCATCTACATGTCTGCATTAAACTATATATACACGAGGCAAACACGTTCACAATATTGCTTTGTGACTTACAGCTGGTAAAAGACAGTCATTAATTATCAAGCTAAAGCTCTAAGCCAGTATGACTATACAGCTTAAGAGGCCTCAGATACCTCCCACGACTACCTTACGACCAAAGGGTAGTTCTGCTTCTTAGTACAACACCCCAAGCTTGCTTTAATAATTAAGTAATTAATTAAACATTAAATTAAGCATAAATTAAATCAAGCATTAAACATTCCCTATTTACATCCCACATGTCCCTACTATATCTTATAATACAAAATAATAATAGGCTAAATACATTAGGATAACTAAGATATCTTTTTATCTGGTGTGATAGGTTCTTGCCCACTATCCAAGCACCTGAAGTGTTCTGAGGGGAATCGAACCTTTTCGGAGGAAATAACTAGATGGTTTCTTTTTATTTGTTCTTAAGTGGTAGCTCAAGAGCTCTGCTTTTTCGCACTTAGGCGTTGAGTGCTTTGCTTGTAGTAAGTGTTTGGGCTGTTAGCGTAAAAAAAATTGGTCTTATTTGTTAGCCTATTCGCTATCTGTCGCCTTGGTTTTAGGATGCTGTTGGCTGTTGTTACAGGCGTTTGACAGCTGGAGATGCAGTTGTTAAGCACTTTCTCGGCTATTAATCACATCTCTCATTGACACACACACGCACGCACACACGCACACACACACGCGCACACACACACACACGCACACACACACACACACGCGCACACACACACACACACGCACGCACACACACACACACACGCACGCACACACACACACACACACACACACACACACACACACATACACACACATCTGCATCTGGAGCGAAGGAACTTTGAAACACAGCATCAACATGGGTTCAGGGATGGCAGGTCCTGCCTCACAGGGTTACTTGAATTCTACGACCAGGCAACAAAAATAAGGCAAGAAAGAGAAGGGTGGGCAGACTGCATATTTTTGGATTGTCAGAAAGCCTTTGATACAGTGCCACACAAGAGGCTAGTGCGAAAGTTGGAGATGCAGGCTGGAGTGAGAGGGAAGGTACTCCGGTGGATAGAGGAGTACCTAAGCAACAGGAGACAACGAGTCTGTGTGAGGGGTGAGGTCTCAGATTGGCGAGACGTCACAAGTGGAGTCCCGCAGGGGTCAGTCCTTGGACCTATACTGTTTCTGGTATATGTAAATGATCTCCCAGAGGGTATAGATTCGTTCCTCTCAATGTTTGCCGACGATGCAAAAATTATGAGGAGGATTGAAACAGAGGATGATAGTAGGAGGCTACAAGATGACCTGGATAGACTGAGTGAATGGTCCAACAAATGGCTGTTGAAGTTCAACCTGAGTAAATGCAAAGTAATGAAACTAGGCAGTGGAAACAGGAGGCCAGGCACAGGATACAGAATAGGAGATGAAGTACTTAATGAAACAGACAGAGAGAAAGATCTAGGAGTTGATATCACACCAAACCTGTCTCCTGAAGCCCGCATAAAGAGAATAACGTCTGCGGCATATGCGAGGCTGGCTAACATCAGAACGGCGTTCAGGAACCTGTGTAAGGAATCATTCAGAATCTTGTACACCACATATGTAAGACCAATCCTGGAGTATGCGGCCCCAGCATGGAGTCCGTACCTTGTCAAGCACAAGACGAAGCTGGAAAAAGTCCAAAGGTATGCTGCTAGACTAGTCCCAGAACTAAGAGGCATGAGTTATGAGGAAAGGCTGCGGGAAATGCACCTTACGACACTGGAAGACAGAAGAGTAAGGGGGGACATGATCACAACCTACAAAATCCTCAGGGGAATCGAAAGGGTAAACAAGGATGAACTATTCAACACTGGCGGGACGCGAACAAGGGGACACAGGTGGAAGCTGAGTACCCAAATGAGCCACAGAGACGTTAGAAAGAACTTTTTCAGTGTCAGAGTAGTTAGTAAATGGAATGCATTAGGAAGTGATGTGGTGGAGGCTGACTCCATACACAGTTTCAAATGTAGATATGATAGAGCCCAATAGGCTCAGGAATCTGTACACCAGTTGATTGACGGTTGAGAGGCGGGACCAAAGAGCCAGAGCTCAACCCCCGCAAGCACAATTAGGTGAGTACAATTAGGTGAGTACACACACAGAAAGATCTAGGAGTTGATATCACACCAAACCTGTCTCCTGAAGCCCACATAAAAAGAATAACGTCTGCGGCATATGCGAGGCTGGCTAACATCAGAACGGCGTTCAGGAGCCTGTGTAAGGAATCATTCAGAATCTTGTACACCACATATGTAAGACCAATCCTGGAGTATGCGGCCCCAGCATGGAGCCCGTACCTTGTCAAGCACAAGACAAGACAGTGTGAACAACACACTGTTCTGTCCCCGTCTGTTACATGACCATAGACAACACTGCCCGCGGATCCGGATGGTTTATAAACTTCAACATATTCTGTGCCTTTCAGTCTTTCTTCCTTACTTGCTGTGTTTGGAATTCAGGCAGGACATATTTCTTTGTAAGAAATAGGGAGAAGACTATTTCTTACACACTCACCTTCGTTTTCTCAATCCTACCCACACCATCATCCCACTCCACATCACAATTCACACCATAACACACCACAGCACACTCCACATCATAAGTCACCGCAGGCAAACAGTTTAAAGACCAACTCAGCAGTTTAAAGACCAACTCAGCAGTTTAAAGACCAACTCAGCAGTTTAAAGACCAACTCAGCAGTTTAAAGACCAACTCAGCAGTTTAAAGACCAACTCAGCAGTTTAAAGACCAACTCAGCAGTTTAAAGACCAACTAATGAAAATAGAACACTGCTTGGAAAACCTCACAAATCCAGCTCCGATCATCATTCTGCTTGGGGACTTCAACCTACGGCACCTGAAATGGAAGCACCTGGCTAATACAGTAATATCAGAAAGAATACCAGGAAGTAGCCTAAATGAACAGGCACATGCAAATGACCTGCTACGGATGTGCGATAGGTTTGCCTTAAACCAGCAAATAGTACAACCAACTAGGAAGGAGACCACGCTGGACCTCATTTTCACTAATAATGATGAATTGATCAGGAACATAATGATTACAAATACCTGTTACTCAGATCACAACTTAATTGACGTTATGACAACCATGGGGAATAGACCTTCAAATAGGTCTAGATTCCCGGTGGAGGAGATTTCAGCAAATTCAACTTTAATAATAAACAGATACACTGGGAACAAATAAACCAGGACTTCACAGAAATAAACTGGGAAGAACAGCTAGAAAATGCAAACCTGAACCAGTGCCTGAAAAAAATAAGCTCAGTAGCACTAGAAATATGTTCAAACCGCATACCTCTAAGAAAAAAGAGAAATAGATGCAGATTAGAACGGGAACGTCGTTCCCTATATAGGCGAAGAAAACGAATCGCGGAACAACTTGAGAGTCGCACCCTATCTCAAGAACGGCGAAGGTTAGGTAGAGAAATAGAAACAATTGAACTCAAGCTACAAGAATCATACAAAACCCATGAGAGGCAAAGAGAGCAAAAGGCCATCTGTGAAATAGAGAAAAATCCGAAATATTTTTTCTCCTATGCAAAATCAAGATAAAAAACCACATCTAGTATCGGGACCCTGCGAAAGGGAGATGGAACTTTCACCGATGACAACAAAGAAATGAGCGAGCTACTGAGGAAGCGGTACGACTCTTTTTTTTCAGCGAGCCATTAAACGCACTAAAGATTGATAACCCAAATGAATTTTTCATGGATATGATACCAACATCAAATCATATATCAGACGTCACCCTATCCCCACTGAATTTTGAAGAAGCCATAAACAGTATGCCTATGCACTCTGCACCAGGCCCGGATTCTTAGAACTCCAAATTCATCAAGAACTGTAAAAATCCACTATCGCAGGCCCTCCACATTCTGTGGAGACAAAGCCTAGATACTGGCGTTATCCCTGACATACTAAAAACAGCAGAGATAGCACCATTTCATAAAGGAGGTAATAAGGCAGAGGCAAAAAATTACAGACCGATAGCACTAACATCGCACATCATAAAATTTTTTGAGAGAGTGCTAAGAAGTAAGATCACAAAATACATGGACTCACAACATCTCCATAACCCTGGACAACATGGTTTCAGAACAGGGCGCTCTTGCCTGTCGCAGTTACTGGACCACTATGATATGGCATTAGATGCTATGGAAGACAAACAAAACGCTGATGTAATTTACACAGATTTCGCAAAAGCTTTTGATAAATGTGATCATGGTGTTATTGCACATAAAATGCGTTCAAAAGGAATTACCGGAAAAATAGGCAGATGGATCTACAATTTCCTGACTAACAGAATCCAATGTGTAATAGTCAACAAAATAAAATCCAGCCCATCAACCGTGAAGAGCTCAGTCCCCCAGGGTACTGTGCTTGCTCCAGTACTTTTTCTCATCCTCATATCGGACATAGACAAGAACACAACCTATAGCACTGTATCATCCTTTGCAGATGCCACTAGGATCTTCATGAGAGTAGGCAACATAGAGGACACGGCAAACCTCCAATCAGATGTAGATCAGGTCTTTCTATGGGCTACAGAAAATAATATGGTGTTTAACGAAGATATGCGCTATGGAAAAAATGAAAATATAAAAACGGAAACCACGTACAAAACTCAGGCAAATCATAACATAGAACGAAAAGGCAATGTAAAGGACCTGGGTGTACTCATGTCGGAAGACCTTACCTTTAAAGAAAACAATAAAGTAGCCGTCACAATTGCAAGAAAAATGACAGGTTTGATAACAAGAACTTTTCACACTAGAGATGTTATACCGATGATGATACTTTTCAAAACGCTTGTGCTCTCTAGAGTGGAGTACTGCTGCACAATGACAGCCCCTTTCAAAGCTGGAGAAATTATTGACCTGGAGAGCGTGCAGAGTTCCTTTACTGCTAGAATCCACTCAGTAAAACATCTAAATTACTGGGACCGACTAAAGAGCCTAAATCTGTACTCCCTTGAGCGCAGGCGGGAGAGATACATAATAATTTACACGTGGAAAATAATTGAGGGGCTGGTCCCAAACCTGCACACAGAAATAACATCACATAAGACCAGAAGACATGGCAGGATGTGCAGAATACCCCCCGTTGAAAAGCAGAGGTGCAACAGGTACTCTGAGAGAGAACTCTATCAACATCAGAGGCCCGAGACTGTTCAACACGCTTCCACTACACATAAGGGGCATAACTGGCACTCCCCTCACAGTGTTCAAGAGAGAACTGGATAAGCACCTCCAAAGGATACCTGATCAACCAGGCTGTGACTCATACGTCAGGCTGCGAGCAGCCGCGTCCAACAGCCTGGTTGATCAGTCCAGCAACCAGGAGGCCAGGTCGACGATCGGGCCGCGGGGACGCTAAGCCCCGGAAGCACGTCAAGGTAACCTCAAGGTAACATCACAACAACTACAACAAAAACATGGCAACGCAACGCTTCACACCACAACACACACTGCCCCACACCACACCACACACTGCCCCACACCACAACACACACTGCCCCACACCACAACACACACTGCCCCACACCACACCACACACTGCCCCACACCACAACACACACTGCCCCACACCACAACACACACTGCCCCACACCACACCACACACTGCCCCACACCACAACACACACTGCCCCACACCACACCACACACTGCCCCACACCACAACACACACTGCCCCACACCACAACACACACTGCCCCACACCACACCACACACTGCCCCACACCACAACACACACTGCTCCACACCACAACACACACTGCCCCACACCACAACACACACTGCCCCACACCACAACACACACTGCCCCACACCACAACACACACTGCTCCACACCACAACACACACTGCCCCACACCACACCACACACTGCCCCACACCACACACTGCCCCACACCACAACACACACTGCCCCACACCACACCACACACTGCCCCACACCACACCACACACTGCCCCACACCACAACACACACTGCTCCACACCACACCACACACTGCCCCACACCACACCACACACTGCCCCACACCACAACACACACTGCCCCACACCACACCACACACTGCCCCACACCACAACACACACTGCCCCACACCACACCACACACTGCCCCACACCACACCACACACTGCCCCACACCACAACACACACTGCCCCACACCACAACACACACTGCCCCACACCACAACACACACTGCCCCACACCACAACACACACTGCCCCACACCACAACACACATTGCTCCACACCACAACACACACTGCTCCACACCACAATACACACTGCTCCACACCACACCACACACTGCCCCACACCACAACACACACTGCTCCACACCACAATACACTGCCCCACACCACACCACACACTGCCCCACACCACAACACACACTGCCCCACACCACAACACACACTGCTCCACACCACAACATACACTGCCCCACACCACAACACACACTGCTCCACTCCACAATACACTGCCCCACACCACACCACACACTGCCCCACACCACAACACACACTGCTCCACACCACAACACACACTGCTCCACACCACAACACACACTGCTCCACACCACAACACACACTGCTCCACTCCACAATACACTGCCCCACACCACACCACACACTGCCCCACACCACAACACACACTGCTCCACACCACAACACACACTGCCCCACACTACAACACACACTGCCCCACACCACAACACACACTGCCCCACACCACAACACACACTGCTCCACACCACAACACACACTGCCCCACACCACAACACACACTGCTCCACACTACAACACACACTGCCCCACACTACAACACACACTGCCCCACACCACAACACACTGCTCCACACCACAACACACACTGCTCCACACCACAACACACACTGCCCCACACCACAACACACACTGCCCCACACCACAACACACACTGCTCCACACCACAACACACACTGCTCCACACCACAACACACACTGCTCCACACCACAACACACACTGCTCCACACCACAACACACACTGCTCCACACTACAACACACACTGCCCCACACTACAACACACACTGCCCCACACCACAACACACTGCTCCACACCACAACACACACTGCTCCACACCACAACACACACTGCCCCACACCACAACACACACTGCCCCACACCACAACACACACTGCTCCACACCACAACACACACTGCTCCACACCACAACACACACTGCTCCACACCACAACACACACTGCTCCACACCACAACACACACTGCTCCACACCACAACACACACTGCTCCACACTACAACACACACTGCCCCACACCACAACACACTGCTCCACACCACAACACACACTGCTCCACACCACAACACACACTGCCCCACACCACAACACACACTGCCCCACACCACAACACACACTGCTCCACACCACAACACACACTGCTCCACACCACAACACACACTGCTCCACACCACAACACACACTGCTCCACACCACAACACACACTGCTCCACACTACAACACACACTGCTCCACACCACAACACACACTGCCCCCACCACAACACACACTGCTCCACACCACAACACACACTGCTCCACACCACAACACACACTGCCCCACACCACAACACACACTGCCCCACACCACAACACACTGCTCCACACCACAACACACACTGCCCCACACCACAACACACTGCTCCACACCACAACACACACTGCTCCACACCACAACACACACTGCTCCACACCACAACACACACTGCCCCACACCACAACACACACTGCCCCACACCACAACACACTGCTCCACACCACAACACACACTGCTCCACACCACAACACACACTGCTCCACACCACAACACAACAACACATACAAAACTCCCTTGTCTCTTTCCCCTGAGTGGCGGGCTGCTGCCATTTAGGACCCAACGTAGCCATTAGCGTGCCCAAGTTGGTTTTAAAGGACAAGGTGAACAGCCGACGTGTTTTACTCACGCTAAGTTACTATTACGTGTGTGTGTTTGTGTGTGTGTGTGTGTGTGTGTGTGTGTGTGTGTGTGTGTGTGTGTGTGTGTGTGTGTGTGTGTGTGTGTGTGTGTGTGTGTGTGTGTGTGTGTGCTTCTGCGTCACGTTACGTCTGTGTGGCGTGGCTGTCTCAGCCAGCAGCACAGCCAATGTTAAATCCAGCAGCAGCTGGTAGACCTCTCTTTGTCACAAAAGACATCCAAGACTCTTTACTTCAGTGGCTTTTGTCTGTCTGTGTCTCTCGGTTTCTCTTTCTCATTCTCTGTTTCTGTCTGTGTTCTTCTCTCTCTTTCTCTGTCTCTGCTTCTCTCTCTTCCGTTCTTCAGCATATTACAAATTCCTGAGCACGGCGCAGGTTAAATACCGTCGAGTATGGCCAGTCACTGGTTGAGTGACTGCCTCGGCCTGGGCCCAGCAATCTGCCTTTACCAGACAAAGGAAAATCGAGACCCGGGGCCGCACACACAGAAAAATAGAGTCAAGAAAAAAAAAAAGATTGTTATTTCCAAAAAGTTTTCTTTGTATGTTGCTGTAATCTTGGTTTAAATGGCCGAATACAGAGATAAAAATACTGCTTTTCCGATAACTACGCAGACCGGGTTTATGCTTTGTTTAGAGGCGTGCTAAGTTGCCTCCTTGAGGATGAACTGAACGCAGGTGCTACAAAACGCTACAACTGAACGCTGAACTGAACGCTACAAAACTTCCTGTCACCGCTACAAAGGCTCTTCTGAACCGTCCTCGACGGGATATTCACTCTTCCTTTACTAAGCCCTTGAAGTCATTTCCTTCTACCATTCCTTCCCTTCCCGTCCCATCTCAAATCCTTATCCTGACCCCCTTCCAAGTGCTATATAGTCGTAATGGCTCGGCGCTTTCTCCTCATACTTTATTCATTTCTACAAGTAGAAGAGACCCCGTACTTTCTTTCTCAGTGTCAATATCTCATCTTACACCAAGCCTCCTCAGACCTACTGCCTCACTCCCTGCCTCCACGCGACTGGAGAGTTCCTCACTGTACTCATACTCCTCATTTTCTTCAGTGTGACTAACTTTAGTCAGCAAAACCACTGACTAACTTTCTTGTTTTGCGTGTCTCACGACTCACGCACTCCTTGCCAGTTTGGTTCCTACACCGTTCTTCCTCCAGCCTCCCTTTACTCCCCAGTCAAATTCCCCTCTCCTTTCCCCCCTTCAATTCCCTGTCCTTTCCCCCAGCTACAACTCCCTCTCTCCCCCCCTCCTCCAGCTCCCTCTCCCCACTCAAACCCCCCATCACGCAGCATCATAGGTCTCACCCATCGACGCATTGGCATCGATCAGTTCGCTATCCCGGTACCTCCCAGGTATGGCTGGCGTGATCACACACCTGAGGCGACGGTACACATGTACACACACACACACACACACACACACACACACACACACACACACACACACACACACACCTGCTGTAACCCCCCCCCCCCTGATGTCTTCGCTGCCCGAGGCGCTGAGATGAATCATGTCATCCCGGTTCAATGGGATGCTGAACTTATCCCTGCTGGGCGACTGGCTTCAATATCTTTCTCCCTGCCACTTCGAAGCGCAGAGGACGACAAAGGGCCAGTCACTTTGTGCCTGTCGATCACCTGGTACTTTCAGACAGCTCTGATTGTGCAATTATATGACCACTTATAGATGAATAAGGGATAGTAAGCGGTCTAAAGAGTCGGCCAGTTATATTGATCATTATTCAGTCCCCCCTTCACCAGTGAGCAATGTGGCAGGAGAATGGACAGGAAAATGGGTTAGTTTGGACAGGCAGGTGAAGTGAGCTGGACAGGCAGGCGAATGCGTGTGTAGGTCGGTGGACGGAGAGACCGTATGGGAAGGACAGGAGATGTCATCAAGGGGGTATTAAGACATGGTAAAAGTAACGAGGCATTTCGTCACGTTTGGAAAGTGTTAATTAATCTTGAGGCGGGTTGTGGCGGGGCTTCCCACTCCACCCGTTCACGGGAGGATAGTTGTGTCTACCTGTCTCTATCCGTCTGCCTGTCTCTAACCGGCAAACTGTTTATCTGTCTACCTGTCAATATGTCTGCTTTATGTATGTCTGCCTGTCTGTATCTATCTGCCTGTCTATATGTCTGCTGTATGTATGTCTGTATATTCGTCTGTCTGTATCTGTCTACCTGTTTACCTGTATGATTGTGTTTTCTTCTGTGTGTTTGTCTGTGTGTCTTTGTTTACTTGTGTGTTTGTTTGTCTATCTGTCTGTGAGTCTGTACGAATTTCTATGTATCTATCTATGTCTGTCTCTGGATGTGTGACGCTTCTGTGTACTCACCTAGTTGTGCTTGCGGGGGTTGAGCTTCGGCTCTTTGGTCTCGCCTCTTAACTGTCAATCAACTGGTGTACAGATTCCCGATCTCCTAGGAGTACTCACCTAGATATACTCACCTAGATGTGCATGCAGGAAGGAGCATCAGTGGGTTCAGTGGCAAGAGTGTGTTCCTAGGTGGATACCCCTGCTGTTATTCATCCTGGGATAGCAAGTGGATTTTTGTTTTAAATTTATCCTCTCTCTGTCTCTGTCTGTATGTCTGTCTCTGTCTCTCTCTCTCTCTCTCTCTCTCTCTGTATGTCTGTCTCTGTCTCTCTCTCTCTCTCTCTCTCTCTGTATGTCTGTCTCTGTCTCTCTCTCTCTCTCTCTCTCTCTGTATGTCTGTCTCTGTCTCTGTCTCTGTCTCTCTCTCTCTGTATGTCTCTCTCTCTCTCTCTCTCTCTCTCTCTCTCTCTCTCTCTCTCTCTCTCTCTCTCTCTCTCTCTCTCTCTCTCTCTCTCTCTCTCTCATTTTGCCCCACTGCTAGAATTAAATGAATCTTATTGTAAAAAAGAATAAAAATGGCTTTTGCTCTCAAAAGATTTTGTCAGCCAATCCTCTACATCACCTCTTATTACCCTCCTTTCCTTCCCCTCCCCATACTACACTTCACTGCCCTTCTCACCTTCCCCTCATGATAACTTTTATTCCCCTCTTCCCTTTCTTCCCTACTTCACTCCAGCATAGATGGGCAGTTTTGGCCTGTTTTGGCGGATTTTGGAGAGGGAGAGAGAGGCAATTGGTTCTTTGTCTAGTAATCTGGCCAATAACCAATTTCCCTAGTCAGTGATGAGATGATTGACCAGTTAACACCTCCAGTCTCTTATCTATATTAATCTGGTGCGATTCTGTGATAGAACCCTACAGTTTAACTGACGTTTTGGGTCCCTGACTCTAATACTTGATATTCGTAAGTAACATTAATGATAATAATACCTTTACTTACAGTCATACATAATTAATAACTTGGAATATAGTTAGCATAAAAAGGAACATACATAAATACATAAATACATAAATACATAAACAAGAGAAATAGGTCTGAAAACATGGTGATTAACGGTGAAATTCAGTTCGATTTCACAGTATCATGGTATAGTTGTTTTTGGTTGGACAGAAAGTCCATACCTAGTTAAACACAAGACGAAGTTAGAGAAGATTCAGCGGTATGCCACCAGACTGGTCCCGGAACTGAGAGGTATGAGCTACGAGGAAAGGCTAAGGGAGCTGAACCTCACAACCCTGCAAAACAGAAGGGTAAATGGAGACATGATAACCACCTACAAAATTCTCAGGGGAATTGACAGGGTGGACAAAGACAAACTCTTCAGCGCGGGTGGAACACGAACAAGGAGACACAGGTGGAAACTTAGTACCCAAATGAACCACAGAGACGTTAGAAAGAATTTTTTCAGTGTCAGCGTAGTTAACAAATGGAATGCATTAAGTAGTGTTGTGGTGGAGGCTGACTCCATACACTGTTCCAAAAGTAGATATGATAGAGCCCAATAGGCTCAGGGATTTGTACACCAGTTGATTGACAGTTGAGAGGCAGGACCAAAGAGCCAGAGCTCAATCCCCGCAAACACAACTAGGAGAGTACAACTAGGTGAGTACACACACACAGAACAGGCAGGATTGGTCTTACATACACTACCAGACTTACATACACACTAGGTATGCCACTAGACTAGTCCCAGAAGTAAAAGGCATCAGTTATGAGGAAAGGCTGCGGGAAATGCACCTTACGACACTGGAAGACAGAAGAGTAAGGGGAGACATGATCACAACCTACAAAATCCTCAGGAGAATCGACCGGGTAAACAAGGATAAACTATTCAACACGGGTGGTACGCGAACAAGGGGACACAGGTGGAAACTGAGAACCCACATGAGCCACAGGGACGTTAGAAGGAGCTTTTTCAGTGTCAGAGTAGTTAACGGATGGAATGCATTAGGCAGTGATGTGGTGGAGGTTGACTCCATACACAGTTTTAAATGTAGATATGATAGAGCCCAGTAGGCTCAGGAATCTGTACACCAGTTGATTGACAGTTGAATGGCGGAACCAAAGAGCCAAAGCTCAACCCCCGCAAGCACAAATAGGTGAGTACACACACACACACACACACACACAGGGGGCCTGGTAGCCTGGTGGATAGCGCGCAGGTCTCGTAATTCTGTGGCGCGGGTTCGATTCCCGCACGAGGCAGAAACAAATGGGCAAAGTTTCTTTCACCCTAAATGCCCCTGTTACCTAGCAGTAAATAGGTACCTGGGAGTTAGTCAGCTGTCACGGGCTGCTTCCTGGTATGTGTGTGTGTGTGGTGTGTGGTGAAAAAAAATAGTTATTAAACAGTTGATTGACAGTTGAGAGGCGGGCCGAAAGAGCAAGGCTCAACCCTCCGCAAACACAACTAGGTGAATACAACTAGGTGAATACAACTAGGTGAATACACACACACACACACACACACACACAAACACATTCAAACACATACGGTGTGTGTATGAGTGGTGATCATGATCACCATATATAAAATTCTCAAGAGGAATTGATAGGGTAGATAAAGACAGGCTATCTAACACAAAGGGCACACGCACTAGGGGACACAGGTGGAAATTAAGTGTCCAAATGAGCCATAGAGACGTTAGGAAGAATGTTTTCAGTGTCAGAATGGTTGACAAATGGAATGCATTAGGCAGTGATGTGGTGGAGGCTGACTCCATACACAGTTTCAAGTGTAGATATAATAGAGCCCAATAGGCTCAGGAACCTGTACACCAGTTTTGACACAACACCCCATAAAAGGCTGATGCATAAGCTGGAGAAATAGGCAGGAGTAACTGGTAGGGTACTCCAGTGGATAAGGGAGTACCTTAGCGATAGGAAGCAGAGAGTTACAGTGAGGGGGTGAGACCTCAGATTGGCGTGAAGTCACCAGTGGAGTCCCACAGGGCTCTGTACTCGGACCTATCCTGTTTCTGATACGTAAATGATCTCCCGGAGGGTATAGACTCATTCCTCTCAATGTTTGCTGACGACGCCAAAATTATGAAAAGGATTAAGACAGAGGAGGACAGCTTGAGGCTTCAAGAAGACCTGGACAAGCTGCAGGAATGGTCGAACAAATAGTTGTTAGAGTTTAACCCAAGCAAATGTAATGTAATGAAGATAGGTGTAGGGAGCAGGAGACTAGATATAAGGTATCATTTGGGAGATGAAATACTTCAAGAGTCAGAGAGGGAGAAAGACCTGTGGGTTGATATGACGCCAGACCTGTCCCCTGATGCTCATATCAAGAGGATAACATTAGCGGCATATACCAGGTTGGCCAACATAAGAACGACCTTTAGAAACTTGTGTAAGGAATCTTTCAGAACTTTGTATACCACATATGTCAGACTTGTCTTGGCATATGCCACATATGTCTTGGAGTATGCGGCTCCAGCATGGAGTCCATATCTAGTCAAGCATACGACTAAACTGGAAAAGGTTCAAAGGTTTGCCACCAGACTAGTACCAGAACTGAGAGGTATGAACTACGAGGAGAGACTACGCGAATTAAATCTCACGTCACAGGGAGACAGAAGAGTTAGATGGGGACATTATCACCACTTACAAGATTCTCAAAGGAATTGATAGGTTAGATAAAGACAGACTATTTAACACAAAGGGCACACGCACTAGGGGACACAGGTGGAAATTGAGTGCCCAAATGACCCATAGAGACGTTAGAAAGAATTTTGTCAGTGTCAGAATGGTTGACAAATGGAATGCATTAGGAAGTGATGTGGTGGAGGCAGACTCTATGCACAGTTTCAAGTGTAGATATAATAGAGCCCAATAGGCTCAGGAACCTGTACACCAGTTGATTGACAGTTGAGAGGCGGGACCAAAGAGCCAGAGCTCAACTCCCGCAAGCACAACTAGGTAAGTACAACTAGGTAAGTACACACACACACACACACACACACACACACACACACACACACACACACACACACACACACACACACACACACACACACACACGTATCTCCTCCCATGCTAATCCCCTGCCAATCTACATTCATTAACCTGATACACTCACGCTGCATATTTCACTTAAACGCCAAACGCTGCCAGGAACTCTTCCAACCATTGTGGGGAAGTTCTTGACTATAATGGTGGTGCTTGCATTGGTGTTGTTTATATTAGTGCTGTTGACATTGGTATTGTTTTGCTAATGTATTTTGTTTTAATTTGTAAGAATATTACTCACGTCTTAAGAGTGAATTAAAAATATTACTCCTCCGGCGATGTTATGAGTAAGGAAGTTGACTCATACGGTAGGTTAAAGAGGCCGGCACGACTCTGATGCTTAGGTCTCTGGTAATCCATTCTCCACTTCAAGACAAAAGTACCGAAACCAACTTTCGTCAACGTTATTAAATGTTTAATTAAACAGAGAGAGAGAGAGAGAGAGAGAGAGAGAGAGAGAGAGAGAGAGAGAGAGAGAGAGGGGGGGGGGGGTGGGGCTCGGTTGTTGGTTTATGGAAGCATTTTGCTATTGTTTACGATGATGAACTGGTTTACCAGCTCACCAGGAGGGTATACATACCCAGAGGAGTATCCAATTTCTCGGTATACTCTTTTGGTGATGATTTGTATTAGTAGTAGACGGGGGCCACTCGTCATCCAGCCCGTCCTCATCAAAAATGGCCAGTGTTCATTCCATGTAGCCGCCAACCCCCCCAATCTCCTCCCTGTTTATGAATGAAAAACCCTTTACTCACAACCTGTCCTCAGGCCAGGCTCGTTAACGCGACGACCTACCCCCACGACGCATACATTAATTGAAATGTACTGTGTATTAAAAATTAGTTTCTTCTCATATGTAAATTAATATTAATATATATTCAAGTTCAATATATAGTTTGGCGTAGATTAGGTTAGGGGTTTAGGTTCTGTTGGAGATATATATTTGAAGTTACGTGGGTGAAGCATTTATAGCAACCCGTCCTCGACTCAAGTCCATTACATCCAGCGGTCGACCCCACGGATGCATTCATAAGTTTTTACATATTGTTCATTCAAAACAGGAATTTTCTGAAATATAAATTATTATTATAACATATTAGCATATTGGGCATATATAGGCATAGGTTAGGTTAGGTGTTTAGGTTCAGTTGGCGATTATTTGTATTTGTAGTACGTGGGTGAAGCATTTACAGCGTTGTGGTTCGAACAAAATTCGTCAGTGAAGCACTTGTTCCGGAAGTGTTCGAAGGAAATCAGTTGTGAGTCGTGTGTAAACCGTTTTTCATTCATAAACAGCTGGGGTTTGGCGGGTGCATGGAATCACTTTTGGGTCTTTGTTTGGAGGACGGGCTGGAGTACTGATGACTAAAACCACATATCAGAAAATGAAGAAACCACGACGTTTCGTCCCTTCCTTGACCATTATCAAGTCGGGTGGTAGAAGGGACAGGCAAATGAATAATAGGGCATGAAAGTGTAGATGAGATATGAGGAGCTTTCTCTCTTACTTTGCCGCGCATTTTGTCGTAAATTCGCAAAAAAAAAGGGACAAAAGTTGACCCCACGACGTCTTCGGTATTTACATACGAATTATTTTCCGATCCTCAGAAAGGGGTCGTTTTTATTCGCCACGCGTCTAATTTGGTCATTAAGTTTCATTGCTCGCTATCGAAAAGTCTACAAAATTACGAAAAATCGTTCGTTTATGCGTAGGCCACTAGGTAAAGGTCTTATGCGTATAGCTACTCGTTAACACTAACACACACACACACACACACACACACACACACACACACACACATGTCATTTATACACCTAAATCAGGACTCATTCAAGGCAATCCACACAGCCTACAGCTACAGAGCTGAGAGGTATGAGCTACAAGGATAGACTACGGGAATTAAACCTTACTTCGCAAGAAGACAGAAGAGTTAGGGGGGACACGATCACCACATTCAAGATTCTCAAGGGAATTGATAAGGTAGATAAAGACAGGGTATTTAACACAAGGGGAACACGCACAAGGGGACACAGGTAGAAACTGAGTGCTCAAATGAGCCACAGAGATATTAGAAAGAACTTTTTTAGTGTCAGAGTGGTTGACAAATGGAATGCATTAGGGAGTGATGTGGTGGAGGCTGACTCCACACACAGTTTCAAGTGTAGATATAATAGAGCCCAGTAGGCTCAGGAACCTGTACACCTGTTGATTGACGGTTGAGAGGCGGGACCAAAGAACCAGAGTTCAACCTCCGCAAGTACAATTAGGTGAGTACAGAGCTACAACAGTTAACTACTGAAATATCGAACACCAGCCTTGGAATCCGTACATTGTGAAGCATATAAATATGAATTAAAAAGTATTGAGTTTTCCAACAACTTTTGCACATGAACTAAGTTACGAGGATAGGTTAAAGGAACGAAATCTCACAACCATAGAGATGAGAATATACAGAGGTGACGTGATCACAACATACAAGATACTAAAGGTAATAGCCGAGATTGACAAGTACATCCTCTTTAAATTGAAAGACAGCAGGGCAAGAGGTGATAGGTGGAAATTTGGAAACACAAATGAGTCCAAAAGATCTTGGGAAGTCGAGGAAAGATAAAGTAAAATAAAACAGATAAGACAAGGCTAGTAGGCGAGGCATACAGAGCTAGTAGCATACAGAGCATACACTTCCCCGTAGTCACTCAGAGATAAGTACTGATTTGTAAGTACATACACACTAGACATCCGCGATCACAACTTACAAAAGTACTCAGGAATAGGCAGAGTGACATGGCTCGTTCACGAACAACGCAACACACACAGATTGACGTGGGAGATACACGGATGACTGAAATAAAACTGTCGAGGCAGAGGAATGACTTTAAAGAAGCGCGTAGAGGCTAGAGAGGTCTGAGAGTAGCATATATGGAGGCTAGAGAGGTCTGAGAGTAGCATATGTAGAGGCTAGAGAGGTCTGAGAGTAGCATATATGGAGGCTAGAGAGGTCTGAGAGTAGCATATATGGAGGCTAGAGAGGTCTGAGAGTAGCTTATGTAGAGGCTAGAGAGGTCTGAGAGTAGCATATATGGAGGCTAGAGAGGTCTGAGAGTAGCATATATGGAGGCTAGAGAGGTCTGAGAGTAGCTTATGTAGAGGCTAGAGAGGTCTGAGAGTAGCATATGTAGAGGCTGGGAGGAGTGGCTGAGAGTAGCATATGTAGAGGCTGGGAGGAGTGGCTGAGAGTAGCATATGTAGAGGCTGGGAGGAGTGGCTGAGAGAAGCTTGTAGAGGCAAAACTTATGTGAGGTGAGCTGGGAATGGCTGAGAGTGAGAGGCAGGTGGATGCGAGCCCAGAGAAAGACCAATAACGTGACCCCTTGCATGCAATAGATCGTTAGGGAGCCCTTGCACACGGTACCCCATACACCCCCCCCCCACTGTGTACCTACGCGGACACCACACTGTATCCTGTATTCTGGCCCCTCACAGTAGCCTGTATCCTGGCCCTCACAATGTATCTTGTATTCTACCCCCTCATACCGTATCTTGTATTTTGATCTTCACAATTTATACTGTATCCAGTCCCCAGGACATGTCTGTGTCTCAGTGTATCTCTTGATCACAGACAACAACAGTCAGCATCTAAAGTCACAATTTAGAAAAATCACTGAATTATCTTTAACACAAAAATATTAAAAGTAGGAGTAAGGGTTCGAACCCTTAAAAAAAAAGATTTCCGTTGAGTTTGTTCAGACGAGAGAAGGTCGCTGGTGTGGCTTCTATAATTACCAAGTTTTTATACGTTTTTAATTACTCTTTTAACATAATTAATTCGCTTCCCAGAGGCGTGCAGGACCTTTCTGGGGAATGGTAATTGTATTGTAAAAAAGTTCCCGGTAAAGGTAAGAAATTAACTTGACAGAAATCCCTCTTATTACATGGTGGTGGCTCAGTAGGTGCGGCCTGCTGTCTATGAGGTCTGTAGTTCGAGGCTCGGATGGTCCACGTGAATGAACTCTTTATGAAGGAATCTTTCATTGTACAGTCTGAATGCATGTTATTGTTGCTGTCCAGCGGGATCCAATCTTATTAATGCAGCTACCAGCTGGATGGTGGTGCTGGGCTTGTTGCCTGTTAACCTCTGCAAGGGTTGTTAAAGCGCCCGTAAGTGATTACTGTTCGAATAGTAAGAATACTTTAGCCTTGGACAGTGTCCAGTACTCAGTCAACTCTCCGTGTATAACTTGCCAGCCACACTTCCGTGGAAATAAACTTTCCATTCATCTGGGCTGTATGGGTCTTGAACCCAGTCGAGGTGAATGGAATCTCTGTATATATATATATATATATATATATATATATATATATATATATATATAAAATATATATATATATATATATATATATATATATATATATATATATATATATATATATATATATATATATATATATATATATGCACCGAAAACCCAGGGTATACCTTTCGGTGTATATATATATATATATTATATATATATATATATATATATATATATATATATATGTATATATATATATATATATATATATATATATATATATATATATATATATATATAGTCTCTAATATAAATAATATTTACAGTCTCCGTGGTGTAGTGGTAAGACACTCGCCTGGCGTTCCGCGAGCGCTATGTCATGGGTTCGTATCCTGGCCGGGGAGGATTTACTGGGCGCAATTCCTTAACTGTAGCCTCTGTTTAACGCAACAGTAAAATGTGTACTTGGATGAAAAAACGATTCTTCGCGGCAGGGGATCGTATTCCAGGGACCTGCCCGAAACGCTACGCGTACTAGTGGCTGTACATGAATGTAACAACTCTTGTATATATCTCAAAAAAAAAAAAAAAAAAAAAAATATATATATATATATGTCGTACCTAGTAGCCAGAACGCACTTCTCAGCCTACTATGCAAGGCCCGATTTGCCTAATAAGCCAAGTTTTCATGAATTAATTGTTTTTCGACTACCTAACCTAACTTTTTCGGCTACCTAACCTAACCTATAAAGATAGGTTAAGTTAGATTAAGTAGGGTTGGTTAGGTTCGATCATATATATACGTTAATTTTAACTCCAATAAAAAAAAAATACCTCATACATAATGAAATGGGTAGCTTTATCATTTCATAAGAAAAAAAATAGAGAAAATATATTAATTCAGGAAAACTTGGCTTATTAGGCAAATCGGGCCTTGCATAGTAGGCTGAGAAGTGCGTTCTGGCTATTAGGTACGACATATATATATATATATATATATATATATATATATATATATATATATATATATATATATATATATATTATATATATATATATATATATATATATATATATATATATATATATATATGTCGTACCTAATAGCCAGAACGCACTTCTCAGCCTACTATTCAAGGCCCGATTTGCCTAATAAGCCAAGTTTTCATGAATTAATGTTTTTTCGTCTACCTAACCTACCTAACCTAACCTAACCTAGCTTTTTTTGGCTACCTAACCTAACCTTACCTATAAATATAGGTTAGGTTAGGTTAGGTAGGGTTGGTTAGGTTCGGTCATATATCTACGTTAACTTTAACTCCAATAAAAAAAAATTGACCTCATACATAGAGAAAAAGGTTGCTTTATCATTTCATAAGAAAAAAATTATAGTAAATATATTAATACAGGAAAACTTGGCTTATTAGGCAAATCGGGCCTTGAATAGTAGGCTGAGAAGTGAGTTCTGGCTACTAGGTACGACATATATATATATATATATATATATATATATATATATATATATATATATATTAGTATATTTTGGTAGCAGTCTTTCCTGTAGACATATATTATTAAATATGACCGAAAAAGTAAGATTAATAATTCTAACACGAATTTTCTCAATCTTTCGTACATTACGCTTCACTGTTGGAGGTAAATCAAAAATCAATTCTCCAAAATTCATTTTTATTTCTAGTCTGACGCGACACGGGCGCGTTTCGTAAAACTTATTACATTTTCAAAGATTTTGAAAATGAAATAAGTTGAAATAAGTTAAATGAAATAAGAACATTTCTTTGAAAATGTAATAAGTTTTACGAAACGCGCCCGTGTCGCGTCAGACTAGAAATAAAAATGAATTTTGGAGAATTGATTTTTGATTTACCTCCAACAGTGAAGCGTAATGTACGAAAGATTGAGAAAATTCGTGTTAGAATTATTAATCTTACTTTTTCGGTCATATTTAATAATATATATATATATATATATATATATATATATATATATATATATATATATATATATATATATATATATATATATATATATATATACTGTCAACAAGCCTTCAGCATTGTTGAGGAGAAGAGATGCCTATATAAACTTGAGCAGTAAGCTCGGTTCATTGGAAGTGCATTAAACTAGGCTTCATGTAGAGGCATTCCAGAGGAGGGAAGGGACGGGAATGATCAGGAGAAAGCGCCAAGCCATTGCGATTGTATAGGACATGGAAGGTATCAAGATTTGGGATTGGATAAGGGAGTAAGGAATGGTGCCCAACCACTTGGACGGTCGGGGATTGAACTGATGGTGGGAGGAGAGTGTTGGCCAGGTGGAGATACTTTACCAGGCAAAGGCTCTTGTTATTTCCATAAAATATAAACAAAAATGAAAAGACTCAGCACAAAATTTTCAGAGTTGAGTTCACTAAAAATTTCTTTACTGACAGGAACATTTTTCACAAACTTTCAATAACAAGAAACCCAATAATTGAGGATTAACAAAAACGCGAAGGTTGGTGCAAATATTGGAATGGTTGACCCTCCAGTCCCGCTATATGTATACACGTGTACACACACACACACACACACACACACACACACACACACACACACACCAATATTTACATTCATGTATACACTCATACATGCCGACATATATGCTTACATACCTACATATATGCTTACATACCTACATATGTAGGTATGTAATACTTACATATATGTATACATACTCATGTACAGATATGTATGTGTGTGTATGCGCGTGTACTCACTTATTTGTGCCTTGAGGATCGAGCTTTTGCTCCTGGACCCTGCCTCTCTAGCCGCCGGTTGTGTAATGCAATGACTGATCTATTTTCCTATCATATCTACTCATACAAATTTGATTGGAGCTTACTTATAAAACTTGCTCATTTAGTTCAGTCCATACCAACTATTACTCAAAGAGAAAACTTTCCAACATCTATATGTCTCATCTAAGACTCAAGCTTCGTTCCACACTTACTTGTTCTGTTTGTGTTCTTAGTGAACATTTCCTCTTTTTTTCTATTCAGCAAATCCCCCGACGTATTTTATACACTTCTATCATGTCTCCCCTCTCCTCTTTTCAAGCGTCGTCAAGTTTAGTTCTTTCAGTCTCTCTTCATACCACATCTCTCGCAATTCTGGGATGAGCCTCATAGCAAACTTCAAAATCTTTTCGAGTTTTCTAATGTAATTTTTAAATGGGGGCTCCACTGTGGGGAGCTTAACACTAGACTCACTTAGGCGGTGTACAACGATCTAAATGTGTGTGTACTCACCTAGTTGTACTCACCTAGTTGTGTCTGCAGGATCGAGCATTGACTCTTGGATCCCGCCTTTCGAGCATCGGTTGTTTACAGCAATGACTCCTGTCCCATTTCCCTATCATACCTGGTTTTAAAATTATGAATAGTATTTGCTTCCACAACCTGTTCCTGAAGTGCATTCCATTTCCCCACTACTCTCACGCTAAAAGAAAACTTTCTAACATCTCTGTGACTCATCTGAGTTTCAAGCTTCCATCCATGTCCTCTCGTTCTGTTACTATTCCGTGTGAACATTTCGTCTATGTCCACTCTGTCAATTCCTCTGAGTATCTTATACGTTCCTATCATGTCCCCCCCTCTCCCTTCTTCTTTCTAGTGTCGTAAGGCACAGTTCCCTCAGGCGCTCTTCATACCCCATCCCTCGTAGCTCTGGGACGAGTCTCGTTGCAAACCTCTGAACCTTTTCCAGTTTCATTATATGCTTCTTCAGATGGGGACTCCATGAAGAGGCGGCATACTCTAAGACTGGCCTTACGTAGGCAGTGTAAAGCGCCCTAAATGCCTCCTTACTTAGGTTTCTGAATGATGTTCTAACTTTTGCCAGTGTAGAGTACGCTGCTGTCGTTATCCTATTAATATGTGCCTCAGGAGATAGATTAGGTGTTACGTCCACCCCCAGGTCTCTTTCACGCGTCGTTACAGGTAGGCTGTTCCCCTTCATTGTGTACTGTCCCTTTGGTCTCCTATCTCCTAGTCCCATTTCCATAACTTTACATTTGCTCGTGTTGAATTCTAGTAGCCATTTCTCTGACCATCTCTGCAATCTGTTCAGGTCCTCTTGGAGGATCCTGCAATCCTCATCTGTCACAACTCTTCTCATCAACTTTGCATCATCCGCAAACATCGACATGTAGGACTCTACGCCTGTAAACATGTCGTTAACATATACAAGAAATAGAATTGGTCCCAGCACCGATCCTTGTGGTACTCCACTTGTTACTGTTCGCCAGTCCGACTTCTCGCCCCTTACCGTAACTCTTTGGCTCCTTCCTGTTAGGTAGTTCCTTATCCATTCTAGGACCTTTCCCCCCACCCCCGCCTGCCTCTCGAGCTTGAACAGCAGTCTCATGTGCGGTACTGTATCAAAGGCTTTTTGGCAGTCCAGAAATATGCAGTCTACCCAACCATCTCTGTCCTGTCTTATCCTCGTTATTTTATCATAGAATTCCAGAAGGTTTGTTAGGCACGATTTCCCTGTCCAGAACCCATGTTGATGTTTGTTCACAAACCTAATGTTCTCCAGGTGTGCAACCAGTCGTAGCCTAATTATTCTTTCCAGTATTTTACAGGGGATGCTTGTCAGTGATACAGGTCTGTAGTTAAGTGCCTCCTCCCTATCTCCTTTCTTGAAGATCGGCACGACATTTGCCTTCTTCCAGCAACTGGGCAATTCTCCTGACATAAGTGACTCATTAAAGATCATTGCCAGAGGCACGCTGAGGGCCTGTGCTGCTTCTTTTAGTATCCACGGTGATACTTTGTCTGGTCTAACTGCTTTAGTTGCATCTAGAGTTGTCAACTGTTTCATTACCTCCTCTGCTGTCACCTCTATATCTGATAGTCTTTCATCTAGGGTAACCCCTTCCAACAATGGGAGCTGCTCAGGCTCGGTAGTGAACACTCCATGGAAACTGGCATTCAGTGCCTCGCAGATTTCCTTGTCACTTTCAGTATATGCCCCCTCTGTCTTCCTTAGTCTTGTCACTTGGTCGTTCACCGACATTTTTCTTCTTATATGACTGTGTAGTAACTTAGGTTGTTTTTTCGCTTTGATTGCAATATCGTTCTCATAGTCCCTTTCCGATGTTCGTCTTATGTTAATGTAATCGTTCCTAGCTCTGTTGTATCTGCTTCTGTTGTCCTCTGTTCTTTGTCTTCTGTACTTCCTCCACTCCCGCCTGCTGGCCATTTTTGCTTCCTGACACTGTCTATTAAACCATGGGTTATTATATTCCTTCTTATTTTTTCCCTTTACCGTTGGTATAAATCTCTCTTCGGCCTCCTGGCATTTCTGTATGACTAGGTCCATCATATCTTGGACTGTTTTTCCTCTAATTTCTTCCTCCCACTGCACTTCACCCAGATAGTCCCTTATCCTCATATAGTCCCCTTTCCTGTAGTCAGCTCTCCTTTCCCAGATCTCTTGTCCCATGGTCATAAGTTTGAATTCCATCATGTAGTCAAAGACTAGGACACAATGGTCACTGGCCCCTAGAGGTATTTCATGCTCTAAATTCTCGATATCTTCTACGTTCTGGGTGAAAATCAGGTCTAATAGGCTCGGTGCATCTCCTCCTCTTTCCCTTGTGTCTTCCTTCACATGTTGTGTCAGGAAATTCCTGTCTATAACATCTACTAATTTTGCTCCCCACGTTTCGTCCCCTCCATGGGGATTCCTTGATTCCCAATTTATCTCTCCATGATTTAGGTCCCCCATGATCAGCAGCTTCGCTCTCATTCTGTGGGCTAGTGTTGCTGCCTTCTGCAGTTCATCTATACATGCTTTGTTGTTGTCATCATACTCCTGCCTGGGTCTTCTACTGTTTGGTGGGGGATTGTAGATTACCAAGATCACAATCTTCCTCCCATCTACTGTCAGAGTTCCATGTATGAAGCGTGTGTGTGTGTGTGTGTGTGTGTGTGTGTGTGTGTGTGTGTGTGTGTGTGTGTGTGTGTGTGTGTGTGTGCGCGTGTGCGTGCGTGTATTCACCTAGTTGTGCTTGCGGGGGTTGAGCTCTGCTCTTTCGGCCCGCCTCTCAACTGTCAATCAATCAACTGATACTAACAAACTAATTTTTTCACACACACACACACACACACCCTCAGGAAGCAAGCCGTAGCAGCTGTCTAATTCCCAAGTACCTATTTACTGCTAGGTAACAGGGACATCAGGGTGAAGGAAACGCTGCCCATTTGTTTTTCCGGCGGTGCCAGGGGATCGAACCCCGGTCCCTAGATCTACGAGTTTAGAGCGTTGTCCCCTCAGCCACCACCCACCTCTGTGTGTGTGTGTGTGTGTGTGTGTGTGTGTGTGTGTGTGTGTGTGTGTGTGTGTGTGTGTGTGTGTGTGTGTGTGTGTGTGTGTGTGTGTGTGTGTGCGTGAATGTATGCATGTATGCCTCCGCAAATAATTCAAATGAGAGGTAAATACCCAGCAGCTCACAGCACCACCAGACAGACCAATCATTTCATCATTCGTTAATCAGCTCTCATTAACACGGCCGGAAGCCGGAAGGGCTTTGTTGCCAGGAGTGTGTGTGTGTGCGTGCGTGCGTGTCTGGCCACACCACGCGCGCACGCGGACAATGCCAGTCCGTATAAATGTGTTTCGTTGTACACATGAATGTTTCTCTTATTATTTACGTAGATTGTCACTGCAGTTCCCTTCCTCCCCCCCCCCACCTCTTAAGATCTATAAACATACTCACTCATCACATGTCGTAAGGCGCTATTCCCTCCTAAGATCTCGTATCATAGTCATCATGACATGTAAGACGGTATCCCCCAACGAGATTCCTTAAAGCTTAATTCATATATCGCGATATGTATCCAAGTTGCAAGAATCATACTTTGGCGATATTATTCACTTGGCGATAGGTACCCACAGAGGGCAAGAGTCTGCCCTCTTCTATAATTTTTTAATGTGTATTTTGAGGATATTTTGAACGAAATTAATAATAAGGATTCTACTCATATTTACCAGAGATGTCACATGGCTCCACCACCACAGCAACACACAGACAAGGCTCCACCACCACAGCAACACACAGACAAGGCTCCACTACCACAGCAACACACAGAGATGGCTCCACCACCACAGCAACACACAGACAAGGTTCCACCACCACAGCAACACACAGACATGGCTCCACCACCACAGCAACACACAGACATGGCTCCACCACCACAGCAACACACAGACATGGCTCCACCACCACAGAAACACACAGACAAGGTTCCACTACCACAGCAACACACAGACAAGGCTCCACTACCACAGCAACACACAGACATGGCTCCACCACCACAGCAACACACAGACATGGCTCCACCACCACAGCAACACACAGACATGGCTCCACCACCACAGCAACAGACAGACATGGCTTCACCACCACAGCAACACACAGACATGGCTCCACCACCACAGCAACACACAGACAAGGCTCCACTACCACAGCAACAGACAGACATGGCTTCACCACCACAGCAACACACAGACATGGCTCCACCACCACAGCAACACACAGACATGGCTCCACCACCACAGAAACACACAGACAAGGTTCCACTACCACAGCAACACACAGACAAGGCTCCACTACCACAGCAACACACAGACATGGCTCCACCACCACAGCAACACACAGACATGGCTCCACCACCACAGCAACACACAGACAAGGCTCCACTACCACAGCAACAGACAGACAAGGTTCCACTACCACAGCAACACACAGACATGGCTCCACTACCACAGCAACACACAGACAAGGTTCCACCACCACAGCAACACACAGACATGGCTTCACCACCACAGCAACACACAGACAAGATTCCACCACCACAGCAACACACAGACAAGGTTCCACCACCACAGCAACACACAGACAAGATTCCACCACCACAGCAACACACAGACAAGGTTCCACCACCATAGCAACACACAGACAAGGTTCCACCACCACAGCAACACACAGACAGGGCTCCACCACCACAGCAACACACAGACAAGATTCCACCACCACAGCAACACACAGACAAGATTCCACCACCACAGCAACACACAGACAAGATTCCACCACCACAGCAACACACAGACAAGGTTCCACTACCACAGCAACACACAGACAAGGTTCCACCACCACAGCAACACACAGACATGGCTCCACCACCACAGCAACACACAGACAAGATTCCACCACCACAGCAACACACAGACAAGATTCCACCACCACAGCAACACACAGACAAGATTCCACCACCACAGCAACACACAGACAAGGTTCCACCACCATAGCAACACACAGACATGGCTCCACTACCACAGCAACACACAGACAAGGTTCCACTACCACATGAACACACAGACAAGGTTCCACCACCACAGCAACACACAGACATGGCTCCACCACCACAGCAACACACAGACAAGATTCCACCACTACAGGAACACACAGACAAGGTTCCACCACCATAGCAACACACAGACATGGCTCCACCACCACAGCAACACACAGACAAGGTTCCACCACCACAGCAACACACAGACATGGCTCCACCACCACAGCAACACACAGACAAGATTCCACCACCACAGCAACACACAGACAAGGTTCCACCACCATAGCAACACACAGACAAAGTTCCACCACCACAGCAACACACAGACATGGCTCCACCACCACAGCAATACACAGACATGGCTCCACCACCACAGCAACACACAGACAAGGTTCCACCACCACAGCAACACACAGACAAGGTTCCACCACCACAGCAACACACAGACAGGGCTCCACCACCACAGCAACACACAGACATGGCTCCACCACCACAGCAATACACAGACATGGCTCCACCACCACAGCAACACACAGACAAGGTTCCACCACCATAGCAACACACAGACAAGGTTCCACCACCACAGCAACACACAGACAGGGCTCCACCACCACAGCAACACACATACAAGATTCCACCACCACAGCAACACACAGACAAGATTCCACCACCACAGCAACACACAGACAAGATTCCACCACCACAGCAACACACAGACAAGATTCCACCACCACAGCAACACACAGACAAGGTTCCACCACCACATCAACACACAGACAAGGTTCCACCACCACAGCAACACACAGACAAGATTCCACCACCACAGCAACACACAGACAAGATTCCACCACCACAGCAACACACAGACAAGGTTCCACCACCATAGCAACACACAGACATGGCTCCACTACCACAGCAACACACAGACAAGGTTCCACTACCACAGGAACACACAGACAAGGTTCCACCACCACAGCAACACACACACATGGCTCCACCACCACAGCAACACACAGACAAGATTCCACCACTACAGCAACACACAGACAAGGTTCCACCACCATAGCAACATACAGACATGGCTCCACTACCACAGCAACACACAGACAAGGTTCCACTACCACAGGAACACACAGACAAGGTTCCACCACCACAGCAACACACACACATGGCTCCACCACCACAGCAACACACAGACAAGGTTCCACCACCACAGCAACACAGACAAGGTTCCACCACCACAGCAACACACAGACAAAGTTCCACCACCATAGCAACACACAGATATGGCTTCACTACCACAGCAACACACAGACATGGCTCCACCACCACAGCAACACACAGACATGGTTCCACCACCACAGCAACACACAGACAAGGTTCCACCACCACAGCAACACACAGACATGGCTCCACCACCACAGCAACACACAGACAAGATTCCACCACCACAGCAACACACAGACAAGGTTCCACCACCATAGCAACACACAGACAAGGTTCCACCACCACAGCAACACACAGACATGGCTCCACCACCACAGCAATACACAGACATGGCTCCACCACCACAGCAACACACAGACAAGATTCCACCACCACAGCAACACACAGACAAGGTTCCACCACCACAGCAACACACAGACATGGCTCCACCACCACAGCAACACACAGGCAAGATTCCACCACCACAGCAACACACAGACAAGGTTCCACCACCACAGCAACACACAGACATGGCTCCACCACCACAGCAACACACAGACAAGGTTCCACCACCACAGCAACACACAGACATGGC
This sequence comes from Procambarus clarkii, assembly GCF_040958095.1. NCBI lineage: Eukaryota > Metazoa > Arthropoda > Malacostraca > Decapoda > Cambaridae > Procambarus > Procambarus clarkii. The sequence continues at coordinate 2,795,444 of NC_091176.1, forward strand.
TCCACCACCACAGCAACACACAGACAAGGTTCCACGACCACCACAACACACAGACATGGCTCCACCACCACAGCAACACACAGACATGGCTCCACCACCACAGCAACACACAGACAAGGTTCCACCACCACCACAACACACAGACATGGCTCCACCACCACAGCAATACACAGACATGGCTCCACCACCACAGCAACACACAGACAAGGTTCCACCACCACCACAACACACAGACATGGCTCCACCACCACAGCAACACACAGACATGGCTCCAACACCACAGCAACACACAGACAAGGTTCCACGACCACCACAACACACAGACATGGCTCCACCACCACAGCAACACACAGACATGGCTCCACCACCACAGCAACACACAGACAAGGTTCCACCACCACCACAACACACAGACATGGCTCCACCACCACAGCAATACACAGACATGGCTCCACCACCACAGCAACACACAGACAAGGTTCCACCACCACCACAACACACAGACATGGCTCCACCACCACAGCAACACACAGACATGGCTCCACCACCACAACAACACACAGACATGGCTCCAACACCACAGCAACACACAGACATGGCTCCACCACCACAGCAACACACAGACAAGGTTCCACCACCACAACACACAGACATGGCTCCACCACCACAGCAACACACAGACATGGCTCCACCACCACAGCAACACACAGACATGGCTCCACCACCACAGCAACACACAGACATGGCTCCACCACCACAGCAACACACAGACAAGGTTCCACCACCACAGCAACACACAGACAAGGTTCCACCACCACAGCAACACACAGACAAGGCTCCACCACCACAGCAACACACAGACATGGCTCCACCACCACAGCAACACACAGACATGGCTCCACCACCACAGCAACACACAGACAAGGTTCCACCACCACAGCAACACACAGACAAGGTTCCACCACCACAGCAACACACAGACAAGGTTCCACCACCACAGCAACACACAGACAAGGTTCCACCACCACAGCAACAAACAGACATGGCTCCACCACCACAGCAACACACAGACACAATACACGATGATTGGGATTGAAATTAATTATAATCCTGATTCCCAGGTGTTAATTAGGTCCAGTAATTTGGTACAATAGTTAGTTTTAGTAATTGTTAGGTCCAGTAATTTGGTAGTTTTGGTAATTGGTGACAGAGTTAGGTGAGGTACGTTATTTAATGAGGTGCAGTAGTTAGGAGCCTTAGAGAGCGCTAGTTAGGGGACAGTAGTTATGGGACAATTCTTAGGTGCAGTAACTAGGGGTAGCAGTTAAAGGCAGCAGTTAGGGACAGTAGTTAGTTAAAGTAGTTTGTGACAGTAGTTAGGGGAAGTGATTGAAAGTAGTAGTTATGGTAGGGAGTTAGGAGCAGTAATTAGGGACAGTTATTAGTGGAGATTGTTAGGTACAATAATTACGGGCAGTAGTTATTAACAGTAGTTAGTCACAGTAGCAACTGCTCGAGCTACTGTGTAGGGAAAATTATATATATCAAAAAACAGAATTTACTATTTAAAACTTGTGAATTTAACGTTACCAAAAGAGAATTAATTGACAAAATATTTACATCTATGCTCGTAATATTAACGAGCGGAACTCTCAGCAGTCATTGACCGAAATATTTACCTCTAACAACAAGAAAAAGGACTCGAACCAACGTATTTGGTCCCCATCTGGCCATCTCGTGGAGTCGAACCCGGAATTTAAGGAGTATGTGTGTCATTGAACCACAATCACCACAGACTATATCGTCGCAAAATGGCCGATGAGATATGAGCGGTGAGGGAGATTGTAATGTTGTCAATCTTGCAGCTGAAATTTTGGAAAAGATTTCTATGAGGCGACTTTGAAGTGAATCTATATATAAGACGTCTTAGAAGGCCATAATTTGGACTTTATAGTTTATAATCCGACAACGACTTTGAAGTCAATAAGCTATTTTTGAAATCTATAAGTCGACTGTGAAGTCTTTGAACATTTTGAATAAATATATTTACATATATATTTACTTGAAGTCTTTAAGTCGACTTTTTAGGCCTGTATGTCGACTTTTTAGGCCTGTAAGTCGACTTTTTAGGCCTGTAAGTCGACTTTTTAGGCCTGTAAATCGACTTTTTAGGCCTGTAAGTCGACTCTGATATTGTTAAGCCTTTTGAATCATGGCAATATTCTTATCATTACTACTGAATATATAACTTACATAATTTTTTGTTCCATATCATTAATATTATCTCAATCGTCGATTCCTCAGTCCGTCTTCACCTTTCCTTAAGGTGATTGCCTTTCCATCCCGTACTGCAGTGTCTATCATTTGTCTCTGTCACTCTCTCCTCTTTCCCTCTCTCTCCTTTTTTTACCCCCTCCTCTCTGTTTTTCCCTATCTCTCTCCTCTTCTCTTTCTCCAACAGCATAGATTGATCGGCTAATCATACCTACATCCACTGTGCATTTCTCCCTCTCCAAGATGGCCCCTAGAAGAGTCACTCAACAAGATCATTCTCACGTTCATAACCATGACATGTCCCCCTGTCTAAGGAGGTCCTGTAGGAGCACTTGAACGGGGCCAACCCAAGCTCACTGTACCCACCTTGCCCCGTCTTGAGATCATGTTTAAACAAGGGAGGAAGAAACATTGACTTGCAAGAAACATGCTCGTAACTTTCTATACACAGAGGAATAAATATATTCCTCTGATGTATATTTGTATACATTTGTGTGTATTTGTTGGTGTGTTGCCACGCTGGGAAAATACATAAGAGGTGTATTTACACAGTTTTTTTTTGTGATTAGGTCAACTAGGTCACTAGGAAGGACTTGTTCAATACCTGGTCCATATACGAACGTTCTTGTTCATGTTATACTCAACTACCACATCTCAAGTTCCGCCACGTACCAGTAGCACATCTCAAGTTCCGCCACATACCAGTAGCACATCTCAAGTTCCGCCACGTACCAGTAGCACATCTCAAGTTCCGCCACGTACCAGTAGCACATCTCAAGTTCCGCCACGTACCAGTAGCACATCTCAAGTTCCGCCACGTACCAGTAGCACATCTCAAGTTCCGCCACGTTCCAGTAGCACATCTCAAGTTCCGCCACGTTCCAGTAGCACATAATTTGTGTCCCAATCGCTGTGTCTCAGCCGCTGTGGTGACTGAGCAAGAGTGAGAGGGAGGTATAAGGAAAGTGAGGAGGAAGTCAGAGGGTAATTACTTAAGTAAATCACGAAACTTAAGATAACATAAGAATCAAGGAATTTGAAGAGGCAATAGAAACGTGAAAAGGGATAGAATAAGGTTAAATATCTCACCTTTCTTTTTCTTCTTCTCTGCTTTACTCATCCCAATTTGTGCTCTATTTTCTGCATACTGTTTACGTGATTATCAATGTTTATACTAATCTGGATCTAGTAGTTTTTGTGTTAATTATTTGGGGTAAAAAGATTCGTGAAACGTTAGACGTTTGCTTACCATCGAGTTAGTGACGTTGGAATGATGATGATAATGATGATGATGATGATGATGATGATGATGATGATGGTTACCTGTTTATTAGTGGTTTACCTGTGGACGATTGCGAGAGGTCATCTCCTTCGACAGCCTGGAGGAAGATAGGCCAAAAATAGCGATGTTGATGGTAAAAGAAATAATAATGTCGAAGAGAAAGGACGAGGGGAAAGGAGGAGGGTAAAGGAGGAAGGGAAAAAAAGAGGGTAAAGAAAGATGGGAAAGGAGGAAGGGAAAAAGGGGAATATTCTACAACCCTTTTTTCTTGCTCTGCACCTCTGCCTCTCCCCTGGCAGATGTGAATTATCATCAAGAACTGAGCCTCAACCACTTGGGCTGGACGGTAGAGCGACGGTCTAGCTTCATGCAGGTCGGCGTTCAATCCCCGATCGTCCAAGTGGTTGGGCACCATTCCTTTCCACCGTCCCATCCCAAATTCCTTATCCTGATCCCTTCCCAGTGCTATATAGTCGTGATGGCTTGGCACTTTACCCTTGATAGTTCCCTTCCCTTCACTACTGAGCGTGGCTGTCCTGGGGGTGGGGGGGGGGGACCTTAAGGAACACTGACAACCCCCCCCCCCCCCTCAATCTCTCATAGCTGGCTTTCTCACAAGTCTGTAATTGGCTCTTTAAAAGAACGCGTTTGGTCTACCGATTTTTCACCCATTATTGCAAAACGATTTGATTCCGTTACCTTTTGTTCATTTTAATACACAGTTCTCTGTTTTGTTTTATCAACATAGGGTAGGATAGTATTTAAATTTGGTTTGATAAAAGTCATCATTCACGATAGGGGATCTACACAAACTATTTACTACCATCTTGCTGTTTCTGTACATAATGTTTAACCTATTTAATAGACAACGATAATTGTATGATACTTATAAGGCCTGTCTATCTGTCTGTCCCGTCTGTTTGTGCGTCAATCTTATCTGTTCGTATCAATGTCTAAACATTAGTCTGTCTAAATTTTTTTGGTCTTTCTTAAAACTGCCTGATTTACCACAAGGAGAGCCAAGATGATGTGGATCCGGATTCACTAGTCACTTAACTGTCTTTTTAGGAAACCTGTACATCTTTCCTAGTTCATTGCGGTTAAGTCATAAGTTTATTCGACAGTTTACGAGGTCATTCTCAAGGTGACCTCGTAAACTGGCTGAAAACATTCTCACACAGGCTGGTGTGAGCGAAAATAAAGCACAAATTGGGATGAGTAAAGCAGAGCAGAAGAAAAAGAAAGGTGAGATATTTAACTTTGATCTATCCCTTTTCACGTTCCTATTGCCTCTTCAAATTCAATTGATATAAACAACCTTCGAACCTCGTAGCACTCCGACGCTCGTAAACAGTTTAATTAAAAACAACCTAAGCCGCCATGACTGACGAAAGATGAACGGGTTTCGTGACTGGACACGGACGTGCTTGATCAATCCTGGTCAATCAGTTTATGATGGGGTATTTTGGCTCCTCGGGCACCTGGTTGGATGGATGGCTGGATCGATGCCAGGTTGATTAGGTGGAGAGTATTCTTACGTTTGTTGTTGTTGTTCAAGATTTGCTACTTGGAACAAAAAGTTCCAAGCAGCACGGGCTATGGTGAGCCCGTAGTATTCTTACACCCAGCGTCTGCTCAACCAATACACAGTGATACATACAGCTGGAGGTGTATTCCGCTCCCCCGGTGAGAATATACTTTTCAGAGTATAATAATTGCGTACTAATCTATGCTAAGGACTAAGGTATATATATATTGGCTGGTCAGTAAGATATTGTTATATAGTTCAGTAGAGTATGGGGGCATTAATAACCCTCCAGAGACTGACACGTTCTTTTTTTTTATTTATTTTTTTGAGATATATACAAGAGTTGTTACATTCTTGTAGAGCCACTAGTACGCGTAGCGTTTCGGGCAGGTCCCTGGAATACGATCCCCGCCGCGAAGAATCGTTTTTTCATCCAAGTACACATTTTACGGTTGCGTTAAACAGAGGCTACAGTTAAGGAATTGCGCCCAGTAAATCCTCCCCGGCCAGGATTTTCTACTACAGTCGTGGCCACACATTTACAATACTAACCAGCATATATACATTTTCTTCTGTCCTCCATGGACAGGGTGAGAGATCTGTTAAACATATAATTCAGGGATTTATTGAACAATCACCAAGGAAGGTGATTGTAGTGCTTTTAAAATGCTAATCTAACCTACAGACATAAATGAGCTCACTTCTCAAAAAACCAGCAAGGTGGGCAATTAAGCGAGCTTAGTAGTTGCGCAAGTGAGTTTAGTAATGTATTTCACTAGCAAATCACTAGTAGATTTGTATGTATAGTTTATGTTTGTAAGATAATTCGGTATAAAAGTGACGACGTAGGCGTCTTAAGGAATCAGGCTTGTATGAGCGACTTAGCGAGTTTCGCTGAGTTAAGCGAACGAGAGTAAGACAAGGCTGGGAACGACGTGGCCTGAAAACAGGGAACCATATCTAATCTACCATTCGTCGAGTGAAATACCCTTTGTGTGACATTTCCGTTCGTATGTGGATATATATGTGTTGCTGCGTCTTCAGGACATCCCTGTAGGGGGCAGATGGAGTTAACTCGACCTTTGCCTTATGGAGAGTCCATGCAGGAAGTAAGAGAGTGGGATTCAATTACAGGCTTCTAAGAGATCAGAGAACACCGGGGAATCAGAGACGCAGATTAGCCCAAAACGGTCCGCCGAGTGATTAGGCTTTTTTTTCCTGTCACTGTTATCATTCGGTCTCTCTCTCTCTCTCTCTCTCTCTCTCTCTCTCTCTCTCTCTCTCTCTCTCTCTCTCTCTCTCTCTCTCTCTCATGAGAGAGAGAGAGAGAGAGAGAAAGGAATCGGTCACGTGAAGAAGTGACTGAAATTAATTCATTGCAGACTTTTACAAACAAAAATATATATAATTCATTATAGCTTTAAAACAACCATAGAGGGTGTGGTGGCCGCCGAGGACACTTCAGTGACGGATCTGGTCTGCCTAAGCTAAGGGAATGACATCCGGGATCACCTCATTCACTTTGAAATATTTCTCATTCGTGAAGATGCGTGCAGAATCTTCCCCTCAGACATGTCAAATCCTGTCTTGGGATCGAAGAGGAGGAGGAATGGAAGGAGTGCGTTTATATATCGCTCGCAAGTGTGAGAAAAGAATTAGGAGAGGAATGCTAAGTCGGAAAGGCACACGGAAATGAAGAGGGAATTAATGTAATGGAAACTCTCTATTAGCATTAATGCAGGTGAGGCGGGTTGCCATACACCACTAGGAGAACCTGTAAGTGGTGGGAGGTTGCCATACACCACTAGGAGAACCTGTAAGTGGTGGGAGGTTGCCATACACCACTAGGAGAACCTGTAAGTGGTGGGGGGTTGCCATACACCACTAGGAGAACCTGTAAGTGGTGGTGGGTTGCCATACACCACTAGGAGAACCTGTAAGTGGTGGTGGGTTGCCATACACCACTAGGAGAACCTGTAAGTGGTGGGGGGTTGCCATACACCACTAGGAGAACCTGTAAGTTGTGGGAGGTTGCCATACACCACTAGGAGAACCTGTAAGTGGTGGGGGGTTGCCATACACCACTAGGAGAACCTGTAAGTGGTGGGGGGTTGCCATACACCACTAGGAGAACCTGTAAGAGGTGGGGGGGTTGCCATACACCACTAGGAGAACCTGTAAGTGGTGGTGGGTTGCCATACACCACTAGGAGAACCTGTAAGAGGTGGGGGGTTGCCATACACCACTAGGAGAACCTGTAAGTGGTGGTGGGTTGCCATACACCACTAGGAGAACCTGTAAGAGGTGGGGGGTTGCCATACACCACTAGGAGAACCTGTAAGAGGTGGGGGGGGGGGGTTGCCACACACCACTAGGAGAACCTGTAAGTTGTGGGGGGTTGCCATACACATCTAGGAGAACCTGTAAGTGGTGGGGAGTTGCCATACACCACTAGGAGAACCTGTAAGTGGTGGGGGGTTGCCATACACCACTAGGAGAACCTGTAAGTGGTGGGGGGTTGCCATACACATCTAGGAGAACCTGTAAGTGGTGGGGGGTTGCCACACACCACTAGGAGAACCTGTAAGTGGTGGGGGGTTGCCACACACCACTAGGAGAACCTGTAAGTGGTGGGGGGTTGCCACACACACCACTAGGAGAACCTGTAAGTGGTGGGGGGTTGCCACACACCACTAGGAGAACCTGTAAGTGGTGGGGGGTTGCCACACACCACTAGGAGAACCTGTAAGTGGTGGGGGGTTGCCACACACCACTAGGAGAACCTGTAAGTGGCGGGGGGTTGCCACACACCACTAGGAGAACCTGCAGATGTGAGTGGAACCAATAGCTGCCCAAAAGACTCAGCTCCGAGTGCATCCAGAGAGAAAATCAATGTGTGTCAAGGCTGCGACTTTTTACCCCTCGCAAGACAAGGCGTTCATTGCGGGGGTCGATACAGAACCGCTTACACACTGTAATTATTTATGAATAATTTTGATATTATTAATATTATTCTCATTAATACATCACGGTAATATGATTCTTTGTGAATTATAATATTATTATTGTTATTTAATTATTATTATTATTATTTAATTATTGCTATAATTAATATTATTATTATTATTTTAATTATTTCATAATAAATTATTTATACAAATAATATTTCGTCACTATTAACGTAATAGATGTAAAGTATTCTTTTTAACTCTGTAAATCTGTAATGTACATGTTTGGGGAACATGTATAGTTTGTTGACGCTAAATGCGCGAGGTTCACATCGACTAGAATCTGAATGACACTGGGAGTAGATGACCTTCTGTTGCTGGATGCTATGGAGTGCATATAACATTGTACTGCTAGTTGAGAAAACTCAATTGGAACAATGAGGTGAATGGAAACAGCAATCAGGGTACTCCGAGCCGAGCAGGGTACTAGGCAGGGTACTCCCAGCAGTGCAGGGTACTAGGCAGGGTACTCCCAGGGTACTACCTGTTGATTCCATTGATTCCACAGGAAGTCTGGACGTCTCTCCAGAAGCCGGTCCAACTATTACATATAACACCGTGAAGGGCAACAGGAGTCACCTGGCCTACAATATCGAACACTCAAACATGTATCTCTTGCATATAGATATTAATATTATTTATATATATATATATATATATATATATATATATATATATATATATATATATATATATATATATATATATATATATATACTACTTTTATTGTTTTAACATATTTTGTTTTAATTTTCAGCTGTTATTACAAATATGATTATAATTATTTAACAATAATAAATAACCTTTTCTTCTGTTCTTGAAACATCACTGTCTGTCTGTTTTTGTTCCTCTGTATTCCTTTGCTCCGGCTGAGCTGGAGCAAGGACAATATTTGTACGGGGGATAGTTTTTGTTATGACTGGGGGGAGAGAAAGAGAGGGAGGGAGGGAGGAGGGAGAGAGAGAGAGAGGTAGAGGAATAGCGTGGAGATGTATTCAGAGAGGGAGAAGGAGAGGTATATATATATATATATATATATATATATATATATATATATATATATATATATATATATATATATATATATATATATATATTGCTTCTGAGACACTCGGCGCCTGGGGTAAAAGTGCTACCAGTTTTTTGAAGGAACTGGGTTCTAGGCTCATTGAAACAACAAGGGACCCAAGAGCTGCAAGCTTTCTTTTCCAGCGCCTCAGTGTGGCGATACAGAGGGGAAATGCGCACTGCATCCAGGGTTCCTGCCCGCCATCTGAGGAGCTGGAGGAACTCGACAACCTATGATAACCATCTTTGTAACCCATATGTAACTCCTTATTTGAGCTTTGTTACAAAAAAAGTAAATATATATGTGTACATACAAAAGAATGGGGGTGGTAGGAGAAGATAATATTAGTGTTCAGTGAGAAACCACAAGGTCTCCTCTGAATACTTTTTATTTTCTTCTCCGAGGCTATGGGTCCCCACATTGGCACCAGAGGTGGTACCCTCACAAACTTTAAAAAAAAAAATTATATATTTATATATATATATATATATATATATATATATATATATATATATATATATATATATATATATATATATATGCTAGAAGACTTACAGCTGGTGAAGACACGGGGGGAGTCCATGGGTCTCGTTCTTAGCCCCTCCAGGTGCGAAATGATTGCATCTAGTGAAGTAATCATTAGAGCAGTGAAATCAGTTCTACCAGAAGCCTCAGTCGTTAAACCTACCGGCAGCACACTACTCGGAGCACCTCTGGGCCACAATGCCATTGCTGCAGTCCTTGACGAAAAGTTTAGAGACCTAAAGAGGATGGAAGAGAGAATTGGGGACTTGGACTCCCACGATGCCCTCTACCTTCTCACAAAGTGCCTTACCTTGCCCAGGCTAACATACTTCTTAAGGTGTGCACCAACTTTTGGCAACCCACTTCTAAATCAATATGATGAGCTCCTCAGGTCAATATTCAGGAAGGCGCTCAACCTAGATTTAGATGACAGTCAGTGGGACCAAGCAACACTACCAGTGAGATTTGGAGGGATAGGCATACGAAAGGCAACTGAGGTAGCACTTCCAGCATTCTTATCCTCATGTACAGCAGCCAACGAATTGGTAGGGCAGATCCTACCAGAGCGTATGAGAGAGACAGCGGGAACTCATGATCAAACGTTCATCGAAGCAGCCAGACAATGGGACACCATTGCACACCCTCAACCCCGACCACAAGTCCCAAAAGACCACAAGCAGGCCCACTGGGATAGCCCCATAATGGAAAAGACTGTCACAGCAATGATTGACAACGCTGATGCTGAAAACAAAGCCCGCCTCCTAGCGGTAACAGCACCCCACGCCGGGGATTTTTTATTTGCTGTGCCCAATGCAGCCCTGGGAACTCGCCTCAGTCATGACGCTCTCCGCATTATTTTTTTTTTTTTTTTTTTTTTTTTTTTTTTTGAGATATATACAAGAGTTGTTACATTCTTGTACAGCCACTAGTACGCGTAGCGTTTCGGGCAGGTCCCTGGAATACGATCCCCTGCCGCGAAGAATCGTTTTTTCATCCAAGTACACATTTTACTGTTGCGTTAAACAGAGGCTACAGTTAAGGAATTGCGCCCAGTAAATCCTCCCCGGCCAGGATACGAACCCATGACATAGCGCTCGCGGAACGCCAGGCGAGTGTCTTACCACTACACCACGGAGACTTTATAAAGACTGTGACATTGAGACGGAGACTGTGCATTGGAGTTGCCCTTCGCCTTGCCGCCCCGATCCTCACCGAACATTGGTGCATCTGCGGAACTGCGATGGCAGACCAATATGGTCGTCATGGTCTGGTATGTCGTAAATCACAGGGTAAAATTGCAAGACATGAAGAAGTCAACGACATCATCAAGAGGAGCCTCGCCACAGCCCGCTGCCCGGCACAAAGAGAACCACACTTATCCAGACCTAACGACCCTCAGAAGCGCCCTGATGGGGTCACCTTGCTACCTTGGAAGGATGGTAAGCAAGTGATATGGGACTACACGTGCGCTGCCACACTGGCCAGTACCTACCTCCACTACAGCACACGTGAAAGCGGTGGTGCTGCTTCTTTCAGGGAATCGCAGAAAATTATTAAATACTGAGGTCTAGCACACTGCTACAGCTTTGTTCCGATCGGCTCGGAGACCCTCGGTTCGTGGAGAAAATGTGCATTGAAGTTCCTGAAGGAATTGGGGGACAAATTGATCAGCGCTACAAAAGACCAGAGAGCAAAAAGTTTCTTGTTCCAGCGCCTCAGTGTTGCGATTCAGAGGGGAAATGCCTGTTGCGTCTTGGGCACTAGTCCAACTTCAGAGGAATTCGAAGAAGTGTTTGACTTGCAACAATGATCGAACCCGTCTGTGACATTCATCAATGTTTCCCATTGTTGTGTTTTTCAAGAGATCCATAACCTTTAAGCACCTTTTTGCATTATTATTTTTGTATCAACCCATGTATATCTTGTAACCATCAAATGCATAATAAAGCACAAAAAATATTTAAGGAAGGGGGTGGTAGGAGAAAAGCACACAGAAACTGTATTGGAGGGGATCTAAACATTCCCTCTAATGCGTTATGCGTGGCTTCCTCCGAGGCTATGGGTCCCCCTTCTTCCAGCTAGAGGTGGTACTCCCTTCCCTATAAAAAAAAAAAAAAAAAAAATATATATATATATTATATATATATATATATATATATATATATATATATATATATATATATATATATCACACTGACCAATCACACTGAGTCTCCACCTGGGACTTCATGACACAATTACCTCATACTCAGAGCTGGTACTCTCATATGAGGCTGCTGGCCCCCTGAGTCCCACACCCTCACTACTGCCTACACCTGCCGTCATCTACACCTGCCGTCGTCTACACCTGCCGTCGTCTACACCTGCCGTCACCTACACCTTCCGGCACCCACACCTGCCGTCTCCCAAACCTCCCGTCACCCACAAACCCGTACAAGTGATTTAAACTGTAAACACAGTTGAAGATACCAAGAAAGTGCAGGATGTCCTGGACAAGTGCTACAACATTGTGACAACAACAAGTGCAATGGCATGAAGTTAACAGCCTGGGATCAGAGTACCAGACATGTGGTGAACATTACCCCCGTCTGGAATCTCCCAGAGGAAAGAGTTTGGTCAAACGAACCTCTCTTCCATAGAACACATCCTATCTGTAGCAACAGTTCATATGCTAGCCATGATAAGAACTGTGTTGTTAAATAATGACAAAAAGTTACTTAGGATCTTGTATGCCACGCACATGTCAGACTAGTGTTGGAATATGTGGCTCCAGCGTCAGGTGCTTATCCCATTAGACACAAAACGAAACTGGATAAAATTCGGAATCATGTTAAAAATCTAGTACCATTGCTGAGAGGAATGAGTTAAGAGGAAAGAGGTAACGAGCTAAGAGAAAATTGAGCCTCAGGTTACTGAAATACTGAAGAGCCAGAGGAGATATGATTAACATATACAAAATACCTTATAAGGAAGACGAAGGCACAAATTTGAAATTATAGGTACACAAACAAGGGGGACACATGTGGAAATTTGAGTACGTAGATAAGCTCGTGAGACTTTATAAATAATTGATGGCAGGGTCCGAGGCGGGACCAAACAGCTGAAGCTCAACCACCGTAGCACAAGAACCGAGGAATATACCCACACGGGCACCTGCCCCCCCACACACACACATGCTCATCAATTTCCATGCAACAAACCATAACAGGATCAAACTAGACTAACCCAAGGATGTAAACTGATATCGCGATCACATCGTCCTTCTCCGAAACCCAATGTGTAGTTGATGTGTTGTGTCGTTACTCGTGCCTGCGACCCAATCAACTCTACATACACACGGCCCTTTCATCAAGCACGCACGCACGCACGCACACACACACACACACACACACACACACACACACACACACCCACACGAACACACACACACACACACACACACACACACACACACTCACACTCACACTCACACACACACACACACACACACACACACACGAACACACACACACACACACACACACACACACACACACACGAACACACACACACACACACAAGGTTCAAAGGACTAAACTGGAAAAGGTTCAAAGGTTTGCCACCAGACTAGTACCCGAGCTGAGAGGTATGAGCTACGAGGAGAGACTACGGGAATTAAACCTCGCGTTGCTGGAAGACAGAAGAGTTAGGAGGGACATGATCACCACGTACAAGATTCTCAAAGGAATTGACAGGGTAGATAAGGCAGGCTATTTGACACAAGGGGCACACGCACTAGGGGACAAAGGTGGAAATTGAGTGCCCAAATAAGCCACAGAGATATTAGAAAGAATTTTGTTAGTGTCAAAGTGGTTGACAAATGGAATGCATTAGGCAGTGATGTAGTGGAGGCTGACTCCATATACAGTTTCAAGTGTAGATACGATAGAGCCCAATAGGCTCAGAAACCTGTATACCAGTTGATTGACAGTTGAGAGGCGGGACCGAAGAGCCAGAGCTCAACCCCCGCAAGCACAAATATGTGAATACACAGACAGACAGACACACACACACACACACACACACACACACACACACACACACACACACACACACACCTCATCCTGATAGTAATAAGAGACAGGATAAAAGAGAACACAAAGGATCTTTTGACTTTTCGTGATTGATAGTTGGTCCTACTGGGATAGAGTATGTTTTGCTGCCGTATATGTGTGTGTGTGTGTGACACTTTCTTCTCCTCCTTCACTCTTGCTTTTGCTGCTTTTATATCTTGTTCTACTGTTTCCGTCAGTAATACTATGTGTGTCACCTTTACTGTGTTATTCTCTCTGTTCTACAATATTTGCCTGTTCTACCTAAATCTGTTAATCTACTGTCTATATGCTCTAATATCTCCGCTTTTTTTTTTATCTTAATGTACCGTCTATGTTAGTTCTGCTGTCTCTGTTTTCTTGTTTCTGTCAGTCTGTTGGTTTTAATAATTTCGTATTTTCGCCAGTTTCACTATTCCTGTTTTTTTGTTTGAGTATTCCTATCTTATCTGCCTATCAGTAATCCATTTGTCTGTCACCATATTTGTATCTCTCCGTCTCTTATTAATAGTATTTCCTCTTCGTTGTCACATTATCTCCTCTTGTCGACGGAAAAGTGCTTCCTTAAATCCAGCTTCCGTAAGCCCTAGCAATTACTTCCTGAAACAGACTGGGAAACACGATTGCCTAGTCTCAGGAAGTCAGCTGAGGGGTGTTTGAAGCACCTCTAATAGTCAAGAGCTGCTTAAAACCACTCAAACAAGTTGCTCTTGTGGTTAATGAAGGGAGCCTCGTAGATATAAGGAGAGAGGTAGAGTAACCCAGGCAATGAAAATTTTGTTTTCTTTTAGCGGGATCAGTGAATTATTATGAAGGTCAGACTGAGAAAAGATGCGCGCTCTTGTACTAGGGGAAACTATACACTGTAGCAAAAATCGGCTTATGAAGCCCAGTACATGACAAGATTGTCATGTACTGGGCTCTTCCTAACTGCTGAAGGAAGCCTTAGTGAGCCAAGGATGCGTTGTGTAGCCCGAGTGGACCACAAGAACGTAAAGAACTCTTCGAGAGGAAAATTATTTGCCACTTATGTAACCAGTAGAGAGCTCTTGAAACCAAGGGTGTTATTGGATGGGTTTTGAGGCGCACCAGACGACTGATACAGATAATGGGAGAATGGGATGTGGTTATCAGCCCGCCCTGATGAAGGCCACACCAGTCTTAGCTGTGTTGATGAGCCAAAATCCAACGATAATGCCACTTTCAATAATGCCTATTACTTGGTTTGATCTCTCTCTCTCTCTCTCTCTCTCTCTCTGCCTCTCTCTCTCTCTCTCTCTCTCTCGTCGCCTATTGTATCCTTCTCGTTTCTCCCTCGTTCTGAGAAGCTGCTCTCTCAACCCTTAAGATGCTGGGCGGCACTTTGAAAGTCGTTTTCAAGAAGCTCTTAACGAAGGAAAGGGGAATCGTCTTCCTGACTTGCTCCCTAGCGAGGAATAAGAACCCTTCAATGCGCTCTCATAGAATCAAAGTTCTGATTAGAAGAGAGTTGATAACCCTCGACGATTACCTAACAATGGGAGCCTCAAGCTATCTGAAGCTCCCGGAGACCTTGAATTCACTCCCAAGGAAGACCTGACGAAGGTATTGCGTATGAGTATTTATTGAGTACACGTTGAGACCGTTCAATGATACCGAATTTTCCATCCTTGAATTTGTTCAGGTTCACTGTAGTTCCTCGTATTCACGGCTTTATTGTGATCTAAATGTTAACTTTATTCATTCGCCAAGCGATCCTCCTAATATGAAAGTCCTTATGGTGACTATTTAGTCGAAAGTATCTAATAAATAATGACCGACCATCAGAAAGTGGATTTTCGTATTATTGTATTTGGACAAACCGGAAACTTATGTATTTGTAACATAAATATAAGAATTAACCTAACCTGTTTTCTCCTAGGAATTCTAAATATAAGCCCCGCTATCATAGGTCTAACATAGTACATATATGTACTATATTAAGCCTTGGCAAATTTAACTTTGCTTTTTAGCTTTATTTTTCCCGGACTCCGTAAAATGAATAGTAATGGGTTTCCTGCGGTCCATCACTATATATTGGTACTTGCGACCAAATAGTTACTATAAGTACTGTCATTTACAGGAGGTTGTCATTCACTCAGCAGCAGAAAGTGACGAGGCAGCACTCGAGGCTGACACCAGGAAGGAGCTCAGCTTCCTCAGTGACAGTGATCATCTCCGTCTATTCATATCTGATATGAAGAGAGAGAAACGTGACAGGTATTATAAGTGTAAAAAGAAAAGAAAAGTAGACGGCCTATTGATCCAATGGAGACTCAATGACTACCGAGCAACTCGGATGGTATGCACAGTGATGCCCTAGAAATGCACATCAACTCTAAGGAAAACATAGCAACACGTGCCTCAATGTCAATAGTGACTGCCCAGACAGGTACAAGAGGAGTGGGTCAACGCTTATGTCGACCGTGCTCTCAGCCACAGCTCAGGATGGAAGCAAGTCGATGAAGAACTCTGTAGGGTAAGGCAGGTCCTAGTCAACAACGGCTTCTCTAATGGTTTCGTTGAAGACATCATAAAAAGAAAGGTAAAACGCCATGCAACCTCTGAAGAGTCAACCAACACAACACTTGTACCCCCTATTAGACTATTTTACAGGAACTTCTTTTCGACAGCTCATAAAACGGAGGAAAGGGTCCTGAAAGATATTGTTAATAGGAACGTTATCCCTAGAGACAAAAATCAGAAGATACAACTGACGATTTACTATAAAACCAAAAAAACGGGCAGCCTACTCATGAAAAACTCTAAACTCTACAGACACAAAGCAGAACGCTTTGAAGGAAACCAACGTCGTCTATGCCTTCAAATGCCCACTTGGGGACTGTAAGCCCCAAAGAACTCAGTATATAGGCAAGACAACAACGTATCTTTCCAGGCGATTAACAATGCATAAACAACAGGGCTCCATAAAGGAACATATAATCTCTTCCCACAACCAGACCATCACCAGAGAAGTCTTAACAACCAACACAGAAATCATCGATAGATACAGCGATAGCAGGCGGCTTGACATCTGCGAGGCACTAAACATCAAAAGGTCAACACCAGCAATCAGCAGCCAATTAATGCACAACTATATTCTACCTACTTCAAGACTCCGTACCAATATAGAAGCATCAAGAAGAAGTATGGGACAATAGGCCCTTTGCAGTTACTTCCATTCTTATGCTCTCATATCCAATTAATACCCATAGTTTCGTGTTCTGTCTTGTATTTGTCACAAGTTTGTTCACCTCATCCAAAACTGTTGCACCATATTACCTCACAAAAATGCGAGTATAAGTATGACGGATTAGCTGACTCTGTTTAGTGTTTTCAGGTTACAGTTGTGTGTCTAAACTAAAATCTTTGAAAATGTAATAAGTTATTACGAAACGCGTTCAAGCGTCGCGTCAGACTAGATATAAAAATGAATTTTGGAGAATTGATTTTTCAATTACCATCGACAGTAAAAAGAAACACAAGAAATATTGAGAAAATTCGTGTTAGAATTATTAATCTTACTTTTTCGGTCACATTTAACAACATATGTTTACAAGAAAGACTGCTAACAAAATATATATATATATATTAAATTTTACTATAAACCACAAATGAGAGGTAAAATAAGTATCAATATTATCACTGTAAATTAGATAAATTCATTCTATTAACACCAGTATCTGTATAAACCAGCTGGTGTATAAACCTACTTTATTTTCAACAAAACTCAAACAATAGGACCATTAAGAAATGACTGTAGTAAGAAAGAGAGAGAGAAAAAAATAATAGTTGCTTTTCGCAGTGGCAAGAAAATCGTGAAAGCAGAAATGCCTTCTTCACCCAATGAGAACACAGCAGACATCCCAGAAACATCTACGCAGCGTGACCCAAAATGGACAATTTCAGTGCAAGATAAATTCAGATATTATATTTTTTGTGCTAACGAAAATAACCTAGAAATTTCTTTAATTCCATTTTTTGAGCAGCTTAATACATTATAGTATCTCTAGAACTTCCTGTTTTCAAGCGCGAGATTATATTCATTGACCAGGTGGCCTTGTTATGTACCCCCAGAGACACTGCTACCATCAGCTGTTAACTGCCTCCAAAGACTCCCCAAAGTAAACAAATCTCAGCTGCACCAGAACAGCTGCATTAACAAAACAGAAAAAGGCAGCTACTACAATACAAACAGCAACAGCAGGAACAAAACTCCAACAAAAACAACAGCAAACATTAACAAAGTAGGAAGGAAAATTCCAACTCGACTCTGAATGAAAACATTGAAAGGAAGACAATAAGTCTCTCAAGAGAAAGAAATTAAGAGCAAAGTTTCGACAGAAAAATGCACCGAAGGTGAGGGAAGGAGGAGGAGGGGGGGGGGGGGGGGGGGGGGGGGTAGGAGAAGGGAGAGGGGGAGGGGGAGGGATAGATGAGGGAATAGGTTAGGGTATGGTCGGCAGGGGAAAGTCGAGGGAAGGATAGGAGAAGGAAAGGTAGAAGAGCGAAGGATGGAGGGGGAAGATAGGAGGGGAAGGGGAGGACAGGGAAAGGAAGGAGGGGGGAAGGGTACTAGGCGAAGGTAGGAACGGAGGGTTGGACGCCCAATTACCTTTCCAAGACACCCCCAAAGTCTTTTCTAAGGCCGCTTCCCACAGCCCCTACTGGACGCCTCACACAGGGTTTCCAGACGCCCTCAGAGCCTGCCCAGGACACCCCCGACAGCCTGCCCAGGACGCCCCCCACAGCCTGCCCAGGACGCCCCCCACAGCCTGCCCAGGACGCCCCCGACAGCCTGCCCAGGACGCCCCCTACAGCCTGCCCAGGATGCCCCCCACAGCCTGCCCAGGACGCCCCCCACTGCCTGCCCAGGACGCCCCCCACAGCCTGCCCAGAACGCCCCCGACAGCCTGCCCAGGACGCCCCCCACAGCCAGCCCAGGACGCCCCCCACAGCCAGCCCAGGACGCCCCCCACAGCCTGCCTCAGCCGAGAGCGGTGCCGTGGGAGCCAGCCTGTTGTGTATGTAAATATGAGCCAACAAGACATGGAACGTGATCAGGGGGCACTAGTACAGGGAGAGTGTTTGACGCTTGCAGGTGTTGGCAGGGGAGTCTTGGGGGGGACGCTTGCAGGTGTTGGCAGGGGAGTCTTGGGGGGGGGACGCTTGCAGGTGTTGGCAGGGGAGTCTTGGGGGGGGGGGGGGGGACGCTTGCAGGTGTTGGCAGGGGAGTCTTGGGAGGGGGGACGCTTGCAGGTGTTGGCAGGGGAGTCTTGGGGGGGGACGCTTGCAGGTGTTGGCAGGGGAGTCTTGGGGGGGGGACGCTTGCAGGTGTTGGCAGGGGAGTCTTGGGAGGGGGGACGCTTGCAGGTGTTGGCAGGGGAGTCTTGGGGGGGGACGCTTGCAGGTGTTGACAGGGGAGTCTTGGGAGGGGGGACGCTTGCAGGTGTTGGCAGGGGAGTCTTGGGAGGGGGGACGCTTGCAGGTGTTGGCAGGGGAGTCTTGGGAGGGGGGACGCTTGCAGGTGTTGGCAGGGGAGTCTTGGGGGGGACGCTTGCAGGTGTTGGCAGGGGAGTCTTGGGAGGAGGGACGCTTGCAGGTGTTGGCAGGGGAGTCTTGGGAGGGGGGACGCTTGCAGGTGTTGGCAGGGGAGTCTTGGGAGGGGGGACGCTTGCAGGTGTTGGCAGGGGATTTCTCGTGTAAGTTGCAAGATGGTAAGCATTGCTTATAGAACGACACACACACACACACATATACACACACACACACACACACACATACACACACATACAGACACAATTTTAAATGTAGATATGATAGAGGCCAGTAGGCTCAGGAACCTGTACACCAGTTGATTGACTGTTGAGAGGCGGGACCAAAGAGCCAAAGCTCAACTCCCGCAAGCACAAATAGGTGAGTACCCACACACATCACAAGGAAATCTTGAGATGGAAACATGAGCGGAAATTGACATTACACGTAGAAGTGACTGACAGAGAGGAGACGTTCCTGCTGGACAACACTCACTGATAATTACTGATGCGATTGATGTGTGGATTAATTGTAACTATGAGCAACAATTGAAGCTAATTATGTTTGTGGTGATTGTAACTCATTACGTTTACTGATTGTAATTAATGATATGGATTTATTATAACTCATTATGTGTATAGATTGCTATAGTATATATAAAGAGGGTTTCGTGGAGTGTACTAGTTGGGGTTGGCTGTAAATGTCTGTTTCTAATACGTCAAATTATAAATAAAAATCCCTGTTAATTTTTAGTTTTGACCGAAGTAGAAAATTGATGGCTAAGAAAACTAACCAAACAGCCAGATAGCGAACCCATTGGTCATTTGACTCGTTAAGTAATAACTCAACTGTGTTTATATTTGTTATGATTCGCAAGACCATTTGGTAATTGAACAATTACAAGATATTTATATCAACGTTAAACTACACTTTCGGTTTTCAATTTGTTTTACAGAGTGGAAAGTTCGGCTTGCAGTGCTATATAAATTTTAGGTTTATTAAAGCCAATTCAGCGATCTAAACACTGTTTAATATATTTGGAAGTGTAGTGAACTATAGTCCTTGGAATGTGAGGGAGTGTTTCCAAAGTTCATAGCAAAGTTCGTCTGTTGCGAGAGATGAATTATGTTCCCGTAATCTTTTTTTTTTTTTTTTTTGAGATATATACAAGAGTTGTTACATTCTTGTAGAGCCACTAGTACGCGTAGCGTTTCGGGCAGGTCCCTGGAATACGATCCCCGCCGCGAAGAATCGTTTTTTCATCCAAGTACACATTTTACTGTTGCGTTAAACAGAGGCTACAGTTAAGGAATTGCGCCCAGTAAATCCTCCCCGGCCAGGATACGAACCCATGACATAGCGCTCGCGGAACGCCAGGCGAGTGTCTTACCACTGCACCACGGAGACTGTGGTAATCTACCTTATTTACAGTCTATGCAGTTTAATATACAAGGTCAAATAAGTAATATAAAATACAATATAATTACCAAATGTTTGTATGCTAATATAATATTCAGAATGATGCTAAATGATATTATTGAAGTATAATGGAATTTAAACAATTTCTTCAATGAATTATAAAAAATTAAGCATGGGTAAATGAAACGTGGGAGGCAAGACCCGTAGACTTCTATTTGTATCTTCAAATAGCGTTTGTATTATTGGTAGTATATTTTCGTGTTTTTGAGGATATCTTCGTAATGTATCCAAAGTTCGCCAGTGCGGGATACTGCTCATACGTCCTTGTATGATTACGCATCCTGCAAGATAAATATTCTTAAGTGTCACGTAGCTACCTCGTGACACAAACTAAGTCTCATATAGTCTAGGCTAGCTGCATAAAGGCAGAGGTATACCTATCTTGAAGTTATCTTAAGATGATTTCGGGACTTAGCGTCACCGCGGCCCGGTCCTCGACCAGGCCTCTTTTTTTTAGTTACACACCCCCGGGAAGCAGCCCGTAGCAGCTGTCTAACTCCTAGATACCTATTTATTGCTAGGTGAACAGGCCCATCAGGGTGAAAGAAACTCTGCCCATTTGTTTCCGCCTCCGCCGGGAATCGAACCCGGAACCTTAGGACTACGAATACCGAGCGCTATTCGCTCAGCCGTCAGGTCCCTATCATTTTAGTTATTTACTATTTAGTTATTATTTATTAAGTTACCTTCTTAGTTATTCATTATTTAACTATGTTAATAATAATAATAATAATAATAATAGTATAAAAAACTAGTACAGTATCTTACAAAACCAAAGGATTTTTTGTTTTATTTGGAGGTAATATCAAGACTATACTTAGTTCATATGAAATGATTAATAAACTTGACTGGCAATAGTTTTTGTACAAGATTGCCTTATCTGAGTAGTTCAAGGGGAACCCTATGCATTAACAGTGCTTCGACAGTGAGCTACCATGCGGAATACAAGTTTATAAGTAAAAAAGCAACCAACATCGTTAAACTAATAATATACTTAATTTTGACTGAAAATTAAATATGATTAAACATATAATGAAATTAATTTGTTTGAATAAGGCGTTCACTACGACGGCTCAAGGTGGGGAGACACTCAGACCTAGTCCACCTACGTTAACCAGAAGACATTAACATGAAGTCGAGGTAGATGTGGAGGATACACGTGAGAGGGATGAAGATGTCGAGAAACTCGTACCTAGTATTCGATATCGTAGTGGGGGCTACACGTGAGAGGGGTTGGGACTCATGGTGTCGAGGCAGTGAGGCACTACAGTGTCGAGGCAGTGAGGCACTACAGTGTCGAGGCAGTGAGGCACTACAGTGTCGAGGCAGTGAGGCTCTACAGTGTCGAGGCAGTGAGGCTCTACAGTGTCGAGGCAGTGAGGCTCTACAGTGTCGAGGCAGTGAGGCACTACAGTGTCGAGGCAGTGAGGCACTACAGTGTCGAGGCAGTGAGGCACTACAGTGTCGAGGCAGTGAGGCACTACAGTGTCGAGTACAACGAGCTGAGTACAGATGACGCGTCGACTGCACGGTGATAATGTCACAGTAAGCTTCTTTCTATCTACAGCAATATTCTATGACAAAAATAAGCTCTCGCTTATTGTATTTGTTCATCCACTTGGACTGGTTGGCAATCCAAGCGAATGGATTTGGACCAGGTGTTGGTGTTGTTGTTGTTGAGTTAGGGGCGACGACGATCGTGGGATCGGATGCGGCCCGGCTTACCCGTGAAGGGTGAATCGCGAAGCCAGGAAAGGCGAAACGCCAAGCCAAAACGCGAAACGAGTGACGTCAAGCACTAGAAACTAATATGCCACATGGCAAAGCAACGCACAAAGGGAGGGGCAGAAGCACATAACATAACAGGGCAAACAAACAGCCAGAGGGGCACACAGCATGTCATAGAGCAAATACACAGGAAATCAGAGCACATACTTGCCCAGGAACCTGGCCCGCAGGAACCGTACATTGAACGCCTCCCAGAGCACCCATTGCAAAGGGTCCCGTCCACCCACCGGGGACGCCATAACATCCGGAACTGGGGCAACAAACACCTGCAAACTGGGAACCCAGATGGTAGTACTCATGAGGCGAGAAGTCGCCACTCGCCCCCACAGGAGGGGAACTTACCCACCATGAAAGTACTCCGGTCCGTCAGACAGCAGTAACTCGGCCATCTTCGACCAGTGACCCGGTGGCATCACAGACGCCGGCAACACGTCCCCCAGGGCCCCAACGCGCACCCACACCACAGGGGTACCCGCGACCCCGAGAACACCTCCAGATGACAGCAGGGAACCCGGACGGCGCGCATCCTTCCGTAACGTCACCACCAGGCGACGCCCAGCACCAGAGTCCACACCATCCCTGGCAGCGGAAGCCACCACCCCCCACTGTGGAGAGTCCCCCGGCGGAGAAACAACCGAAGGCACGTCCGAGACACAGGCACCAGCACCAGCAGGCACATGGACCTCCGCCACCACGAACCGCGGAGACATCGACGCATCCGTATCCACCCCGTCAATACCCGAAGACCCGCAGTCACTGAAGTCACCAACGTCGGCCCAGGCAGAAGACGAACGCCGGGAACGTTTGGGCACCGGCCGGATATCGTCAGAGCCGGTAAGTGACCCAGAAACACGGGTACCACGAGCCGGATGAACCGACGCCCGACACAGAACGGCAGCAGCCTCTACCACAGGGGGAACCGGGCCACACACAGCAGGAGGCTCCGCAGCCACCCCAGCACCCAACACATCCGGGACCCGAGTCACGGACACAGGGCCAGGCGCAGCATCAGAAGACGAGGGAGAAGACAGCGGCGTCACACAGGGAGCTCCAGGAAGGCCCACGGGAGCAGCTGGGACAGCGACAGGATCAAGCAGACCAACCGACGGTACCGCAATACCCGGAGGAGGGACGGCAACAACCGGAGGAACGTCAGGCGCCGCCGGGGAAGCTGCAACAGCAAACGGGACGCGCATCATCACCGGAGACCGCCTCCAGTGGGAGCGGCGGGAAATCCTCGTCTCTGAACAAGTTGACAGGAGCAGCTGGGGCCGCAGAGCACCCGGCAGCCTGATGCCCCAACAGGCCACACCGGAAACAGGTACAAGGCTGCCGGGCATAATACACCCGGATGTAGTATCCCATAAGCCGGACAGAAGAAGGTATATCCGACCGTAGGTGCATCCCCAACGTGTGAATGTTTGTACGCCTCCCAGCATAGCGCCCCGAGGAGAGCGTGTTCACCCGCACGCTGACAACAGTACCAAACCCCCCGAAGTAACATCGGAGGAGGTCATCAGGGAACTCCAGGGCATCACGAACACTGACATGTCAGGGCACCACTGCGGTCCGAAATCGCCACAGAGCCGGCATCATCCGGCAACGGCAACGTACGCCCCCGTACCGACGGAGGAAGTCCCGGTACTCCTCCTCCGTCACGAACTTAATAACAACCCGGTGGGCTGTAACTAGCTCCACACCGTAGATAGCTTCCACCGGGATACGAAGCATGTCACACATCACCATCTCGATGGTCGTATAACCAGCCTTACAAGTGAACTCCAGGCCCACTGAGTTCACACGCTGAACAGGAGGAAGATGGCCCCCCATTGCAGAACCGCCACGTCAACGCAGCCAGGCAGGCAACAAAACTGGGAGGGCAGAGACGCCCACACCACCTGGCGACCAAAACGGCAAACAACCCCAACAGCCACGGAGGGTCGGTAAACGTCCTCACTCCACGGCTGCTAGCAGTCGACCCAGGTGTTGGTGGTGGCTCTGGACGTACGCACCGTCAGTGTTCGCTAATGCAGAAAACTCTTTCGAGTGTACCACAATTCTCTCATGAGAGTGTACCACAATTCTCTCGTGAGAGTGTACCACAATCCTCTCGTGAGAGTGTACCACAATCCTCTCATCAGAGTGTACCACAATCCTCTCATCAGTGTACCACAATCCTCTCATCAGAGTGTACCACAATCCTCTCATCAGTGTACCACAATCCTCTCATCAGAGTGTACCACAATCCTCTCATCAGAGTGTACCACAATCCTCTCATCAGAGTGTACCACAATCCTCTCATCAGAGTGTACCACAATCCTCTCATCAGAGTGTACCACAATCCTCTCATCAGAGTGTACCACAATCCTCTCATCAGAGTGTACCACAATCCTCTCATCAACTGTACAAAAGTTAGTCTAACATTACAGAAAGTTTTGTGTCTGGAGGGTTGTTAAAGAACTTGGTAACGTCGGTATTGAACCATTTGTATCGGGTCTTTTGCGTCTTGGCTCTTACCTTTATTTAGAGATGGACCAAACTGCTACGGCCAGCAGTGTGTGTGTGTGTGTGTGTGTCAGGCGTTGCTTCTGGAGCCACAGTTGCCTCCCCGGCAGTGGTTGGGGAGAGAGGAAGGGGCGGTGGAGGAGGCCGATGGGTCGTTAACCATTACCAAGTGTAATCACTATTTTGTTACGTGTAATATGTTTGATGTTGTTCTCGCTAATTTTACTACGTACAAATGGAGGCCAAAAAGAATTAGTGTTAAGTCATTTATTTAGGACTTGTTGTGAGTGAACATAAAATTTTGACTCGCAAGAGTGACAGTTCTCATTGAGGTTGTCATTTTTTAACGTTCTGAAGCCTCGAGATGGTTCGGATCAACCAAG
Source organism: Procambarus clarkii (assembly GCF_040958095.1). NCBI lineage: Eukaryota > Metazoa > Arthropoda > Malacostraca > Decapoda > Cambaridae > Procambarus > Procambarus clarkii. The sequence goes on from NC_091176.1 coordinate 2,820,929, forward strand.
ATTTCGTTGACCAGTCCATCATCACAACTACAACCCGTCCGTAGAGTATGGTTGATAACCCCGTCCTCATCAACAAAGGCCAAATGCTTCTTAATCTGGCTACAAAATCCCTTGTTTATGAAGAGAAAAAGGTTTGCACACGACTCACAACTGATGACGTTCGATCATTTCTCAAACAGTGCTTTGCTGACGACCTCTGTTCGAACCACATAGCTGTAAACAACCTGTTCTCGACTCAAGTCCATTACATCCAGCGGTCGACCCCACAAACGTATTCATCAATTTTAACATGCTGTTCAGTCAAAACGGGAATTTTCTCAAATATAAAATAATATTATAATATATAAGCATATTGTGCATATATAGGCATAGGTTAGGTTAGGTTAGGTGTTTAGGTTCTGTTGACGATTATTTGTATTTGTAGTACGTGGGTGAAGCATTTACAGCGTTGTGGTTCGAACAAAATTCGTCAGTGAAGCACTTGTTCCGGAATTGTTAGAAGGAAATCAGTTGTGAGTCGTGTGTAAACTGTTTTTCATTCATAAACAGCTGGGGTTTGGCGGGTGCATGGAATCACTTTTGGGTGTTTGTTTGGAGGACGAGCTGCTGTAAAGGCCTCACCCACCAGCCCGTCCTCCAAACAAAGGCTCCAATGTCCATTCCATGCACTCGCCAAACCCCAGCTGTTTATGAATGAAAAACGATTTATATACGACTCACAACTGATGACGTCCGAACACTTCCGGAACAAGTGACGACTTTTGTTCGAACCACAACGCAGCAAATGTTTCACTCACGTACTACAAAAAAAAATAATTACCAACAGAACCTAAACATCTAACCTAACCTAACTAGTGCCTAAATATATACAATATGCTAATATATAAAATAATATTAATTTATATTCATAAAATTTCTATTTTGAATGAATAGCATGTTAAAATTGATGAATGCATCTTTGGGGTCGACCGCTGGATGGAATGGACTTGGTCTGAGGACGGATTGCCTAACCTAATCTATGCATAACTATACATAGAATTGTTATGTATAAGAATATTAACTTATATATAAGAACAAACCAATTTTTAATACACAGTAGGTTAAAATTGATGAATGTGTTTAGGGAGGACGGCCGCTGCTTTAACCAGCCTAGTGTGAGGACGGGTTGTCTGTTGAGGACGGCCGCTGCTTTAAACAGCCGAGTGTGAGAACGGGTTGTCTGGGGAGGACGGCCGCTGCTTTAACCAGCCTAGTGTGAGGACGGGTTGTAAAATGTACATAAGCCAGTTTTTGACTTATAGTCGACTACGCCATGTTCAAAGCTTTGACTAGAAACGTTCTTTGTGCATTTTCAGCGTTATTGTAAAAATCCCTAAATCATGTTCTCCATGTGGCAACATGGCTCAAGAATATTTCCCCATGTGGCAACATGGGTAAGGAAGGTCACCCCTTGTGGCAACATGGGTAAGGAAGGTCACCCCCTTGTGGCAACATGGGTAAGGATGGTCACCCCCCTGTGGCAACATGGGTAAGAAAGGTCAACCCCTGTGGCAACATGGGTAAGGAAGGTCAACCCCTGTGGCAACATGGGTAAGGAAGGTCAACCCCTGTGGCAACATGGGTAAGGAAGGTCACCCCTTGTGACAACATGGGTAAGGAAGGTCAACCCCTGTGGCAACATGGGTAAGGAAGGTCAACCCCTGTGGCAACATGGGTAAGGAAGGTCACCCCCTGTGGCAACATGGGTAAGGAAGGTCAACCCCTGTGGCAACATGAGTAAGGAAGGTCACCCCCTGTGGCAACATGGGTAAGGAAGGTCACCCCTTGTGGTAACATGGGTAAGGAAGGTCACCCCCTTGTGGCAACATAGGTAAGGAAGGTCATCCCTTGTGGCAACATGGGAAAGGAAGGTCAACCCCTGTGGCAACATGGGTAAGGAAGGTCACCCCCTTGTGGCAACATAGGTAAGGAAGATCACCCCCTGTGGCAACATGGGTAAGAAAGGTCAACCCCTGTGGCAACATGGGTAAGGAAGGTCAACCCCTGTGGCAACATGGGTAAGGAAAGTCAACCCCTGTGACAACATGGGTTAGGAAGGTCACCCCCTGTGGCAACATGGGTAAGGAAGGTCACCACCTGTGGCAACATGGGTAAGGAAGGTCATCCCCCTGTGGCAACATGAGTAAGGAAGGTCACCCCCTGTGGCAACATGGGTAAGAAAGGTCAACCCCTGTGGCAACATGGGTAAGGAAGGTCACCCCCTGTGGCAACATGGGTAAGGAAAGTCAACCCCTGTGGCAACATGGGTAAGGAAGGTCAACCCCTGTGGCAACATGGGTAAGGAAGGTCACCCCCTGTGGCAACATGGGTAAGAAAGGTCAACCCCTGTGGCAACATGGGTAAGGAAGGTCAACCCCTGTGGCAACATGGGTAAGAAAGGTCAACCCCTGTGGCAACATGGGTAAGGAAGGTCACCCCCTGTGGCAACATGGGTAAGGAAGGTCAACCCCTGTGGCAACATGGGTAAGGAAAGTCAGGAAAAGTATAACAAACCTCAGAATTAGACAATTTAAGCCATGTTTCAACAAAGTGTCAGTCGCCTCATTGGGGCAAGAAACTTGGTGAATCCAAGAGAAGATGTTGAGTGCGCCGGCCATGTATCGCTAGGAGGAGGAGGAGGAGGAGGAGGAGGAGGAGGAGGAGATGAAAACAGAGAAGAGTGGTAGACCGGAGTAATATATACAAAACTAATTTAAAAAACATTAACAGTATATTGCACTGAAAAGTTAAAAAAATAAATACATATCTGGCGTATGTAGCTACAGGTGTGCTTCTGTAGCGACTCTTGTGTGACTGTAGTGAAAGATGTGCCACTGTAAGGACAAGTGTGTGACTGTAGCGACAGGTGTGTGTGTTTGTGCATCTGTAAACATGTGTCATTGTAATTATAGATATTTAGTTGTGTGAACAGGCATATATATATGTAACTACAGGTTTTTGATTGTAGGCACAGGTGTGCACCCGTTACTACAGGTGTACAACAGGTGTGCGGCTGGGACGCTGCAGGTATCGCGCTCATCGTGCAGGTGCTTGTCAATCAGCTGAATGACATTCGTCAACTTTGGTAGTCAATTTCCCACTGAATAGCTGAGGAAATCAGACCAGCCG